>NC_042986.1:29802405-30087405 GCF_901001165.1 Salmo trutta | reverse complement strand
GTGTGGCCACCATCATTTTCCAGCACTGCCTTAACCCTCTTGGGCATGGAGTTCACCAGAGCTTCACAGGTTGCCACTGGAGTCCTCTTCCACTCCTCCATGATGACATCACAGAGCTGGTGGATGTTAGAGACCTTGCACTCCTCCACCTTCCGTTTGAGGATGCCCCACGGATGCTCAATAGGGTTTAGGTCTGGAGACATGCTTGGCCAGTCCATCACCTTTACCCTCAGCTTCTTTAGCAAGGCAGTGGTCATCTTGGAGGTGTGTTTGGGGTCGTTATCATGTTGGAATACTGCCCTGCGGCCCAGTCTCCGAAGGGAGGGGATCATGCTCTGCTTCAGTATGTCACAGTACATGTTGGCATTCATGGTTCCCTCAATGAACTGAAGCTCCCCAGTGCCGGCAGCACTCATGCAGCCCCAGACCATGACACTCCCACCACCATGCTTGACTGTAGACAAGACATACTTGCCTTTGTACTCCTCACCTGGTTGCCGCCACACACGCTTGACACCATCTGAACCAAATAAGTTTATCTTGGTGTCATCAGACCACAGGACATGGTTCCAGTAATCCATGTCCTTAGTCTGCTTGTCTTCAGCAAACTGTTTGCGGGCTTTATTGTGCATCATCTTTAGAAGAGGCTTCCTTCTGGGACGACAGCCATGCAGACCAATTTGATGCAGTGTGCAGCGTATGGTCTAAGCACTGATAGGCTGACCCCTCACCCCTTCAACCTCTGCAGCAATGCTGGCAGCACTCATACGTCTATTTCCCAAAGACAACCTTTGGATATGAAGCTGAGCACGTGCACTCAACTTCTTTGGTCGACCATGGCGAGGCCTGTTCTGAGTGGAACCTGTCCTGTTAAACCGCTGTATGGTCTTGGCCACCGTGCTGCAGCTCAGTTTCAGGGTCTTGGCAATCTTCTTATAGCCCAGGCCATCTTTATGTAGAGCAACAATTCTTTTTTTCAGATCCTCAGAGAGTTCTTTGCCATGAGGTACCATGTTGAACTTCCAGTGACCAGTCAGTATGAGGGAGTGTGAGAGCGATGACACCAAATTTAACACACCTGCTCCCCATTCACACCTGAGACCTTGTAACACTAACGAGTCACATGACACCGGGGAGGAAAAATGGCTAATTGGGCCCAATTTGGACATTTTCACTTAGGGGTGTACTCACTTTTGTTGCTAGCGGTTTAGACATTAATGGCTGTGTGTTGTGTTATTTTGAGGGGACAGTTATACAAGCTGTACACTCACTACTTTACATTGTAGCAAAGTGTCATTTCTTCAGTGTTGTCACATGAAAAGATATACTCAAATATGTGAGGGGTGTACTCACTTTTGTGAGATACTGTATATATATACACAACTCAGAAAAAAAAAACCATCCCTTTTTCAGGACCGTGTCTTTCAATGATAATTCGTAAAAATCCAAAGAACTTCACAGATCTTCATTGTAAAGGGTTTAAACACTGGTTCCCATGAACCATAAACAATTAATGGAAACAGTCGTTAAGACACTAACAGCTTACAGACGGTAGGCAATTAAGGTCACAGTTATGAAAACTTAGGACACTAAAGAGGCCTTTCTACTGACACTGAAAAACACAAAAAGAAAGATGCCCAGGGTCCCTGCTCAACTGCTTGAACGTGCCTTAGGCATGCTGCAAGGAGGCATGAGGACTGCAGATGTGGCCAGAGCAATACATTGCAATGTCCGTACTGTGAGACGCCTAAGACAGCGCTACAGGGAGACAGGACGGACAGCTGATCGTCCTCGCAGTGGCAGACCACATGCAACAACACCTGCACAGGATCGGTACACCCGAACATCACACCTGCGGGACAGGTACAGGATGGCAACAACAACTGCCCGAGTTACACGAGGAACGCACAATCCCTCCATCAATGCTCAGACTGTCTGCAATAGGCTGAGAGAGGCTGGACTGAGGGCTTGTAGGCCAGTTGTAAGGCAGGTCCTCACCAGACATCACTGGTAAAAAGTGCTCTTCACTGACGAGTCGCGGTTTTGTCTCACCAGGGGTGATGGTCAGATTCACGTTTATCGTCGATGGAATGAGTGTTACACCGAGGCCTGTACTCTGGAACGGGATCAATTTGGAGGTGGAGGGACCGTCATGGTCTGTGGCGGTGTGTCACAGCATCATCGGACTGAGCTTGTTGTCATTGCAGGCAATCTCAACGCTGTGCGTTACAAGGAAGACATCCTCCTCCCTCGTGTGGTACCCTTCCTGCAGGCTCATCCTGACAGTTACTTTTAATTTTGTTCAGGGACACATTATTCCATTTTTGTTAGTGACATGTCTGTGGAACTTGTTCAGTTCATGTCTCAGTTGTTGAATCTTGTTATGTTCATACAAATATTTACACATGTTAAGTTTGCTGAAAATAAACACAGTTGACAGTGAGAGGACGTTTCTTTTTTGCTGAGTTTATTTACAGTATATAGAGTACCAGTCAAAAGTTTGGACACCTACTAATTCAAGGGTTTTTATTTATGTTTACTATTATCTACATTGTAGAATAATAGTGAAGACATCAACACTACGAAATAACACATGGAATCATGTAGTATGCATAAAAGTGCGAAACAAATCAAAACATATTTTAGATTCTTCAAAGTAGCCACCCTTTGCCTTGATGACAGCTTTGCACACTCTTGACATTCTCTCAACCAGCTTCACCTGGAATGCCTTTCCAACAGTCTTGAAGGAGTTCCCACATATGATGAGCACTTGTTGCCTGCTTTTCCTTCACTCTGCTTGCTGGTCAAATAGCCCTTACACAGCCTGGAGGTGTGTTGGGTCATTGTCATGTTGAAAAACAAATGATAGTCCCACTAAGTGCAAACCAGATGTGATGGCGTATCGGTGCAGAATGCTGTGGTAGCCATGCTGGTTAAGCGTGCCTTGAATTCGAAATAAATCACTGACAGTGTCACCAGCAAAGCACCCCTACACCATGACACCTCCTCTTCCTCCATGCTTCATGGTGGGAACCATACATGCGGAGATCATCCGTTCACCTACTCTGCGTCTCACAAAGACATGGCGGTTGGAACCAGAAATCTCAAATTGGGCTCATCAGACCAAAGGACTGATTTCTACCGGTCTAATGTTCATTGCACGTGTTTCTTGGCCCAAGCAAGTCTCTTCTTATTATTGGTGTCCTTTAGTAGTGGTTTCTACGCAGAAATTAAACCATGAAGGCCTGATTCACGCAGTCTCCTCTGAACAGTTGATGTTGAGATGTGTCTGCTACTTGAACTCTGTGAAGCATTTATTTGGGCTGCAATTTCTGAGGCTGGTAACTCAAATGAACTTATCCTCTGCAGCAAAGGTAACTCTGGGCCTTCCTTTCCTATGGTGGTTGTCATGAGAGCCAGTTTCATAATAGCACTTGGAGGTTTTTCTGACTTCACTTGAAGAAACTTTAAGAGTTGGTCTTTTACCAAACAGGGCTATCTTCTGTGTACCATCCCTACCTTGTCACAACACAACTGATTGTCTCAAATGCATTAAGGACAGAAATTCCACAAATTCGCTTTTGATAAGGCACACCTGTTAATTGAAATTCATTCCACCTCATGAAGCTGGTTGAGAGAATGCCAAGAGTGTACAAAACTGCCATCAATGCAAAGGGTGGCTATTTTGAAGAATCTCAAATATAAAATATATTTTGATTTGTTTAACACTTTTTGTGTTATTTTATAGTTTTGATGTCTTCACTACTATTCAACAATGTAGAAAATAGTAAAATAAAGAAAAATCCTTGAATGAGTAGGTGTGTCCAAACTTTTGACTGGTACTGTGTGTGTGTATATATATATATATATATATATATATATATATATATATATATATATATATATATATATATATACACACACTACATTACCTAAAGTATGTGGACACCTGCTCATTGAAAATCTCATTCTAAAATCATGGTCATTAATATGGAGTTGGTCCCCCCTTTGCTGCTGTAACAGCCTCCACTCTTCTGGGAAGGGTTCCACTAGATGTTGGAACATTGCTGCGGGGACTTGCATCAATTCAGCCACAAGAGCATTAGTGAGGTCGGGCACTGACGTTGGGTGATTAGCCCCGCAGTCGGCATTCCAATTCATCCAGAATGTCATTGTATGCTGTAGCGTTAAGATTTCCCTTCACTTGATCTAAGGGGCCTGGCCTGAAGCATGAAAAACAGCCCCAGACCATTATTCATCCTCCACCAAACTTTACAGTTGGCACTATGCATTGGGGCAGGTAGCATTCTACTGGCATCCGCCAAACCCAGATTCGTTTGTCGGACTGCCATAGGGTGAAGGGTGATTCATCACTCCAGAGAACGTGTTTCCACTTCTCCAGAGTCCAATGGCGACGAGCTTTACACCACTCCAGCCGACGCTTGACATTGCACATGGTAATCTTAGGCTTGTATGCAGCTGTTCAGCCATGGAGACCCATTTCATGAAGCTACCAACGAACAGTTATTGTGCTGATGTTGCTTTGCTTCCAGAGGCATGCTTGGAACTCGGTAGTGAGTGTTGCAACCGAGGACAGACCGGGACAGCTCTTGCAAGGCAGAAATTTGACAAACTGACTTGTTGGAAAGGTGGCATCCTATGACGGTGCCAAAGTCACTGAGCTCTTCAGTAAGGCCATTCTTCTGCTATTGTTTGTCTATGGAGATTGCATGGCTGTGTGCTCCATTTTACACACCTGTCAGCAACGGGTGTGGCTGAAATAGCCGAATCCACTAATTTGAAGGGGTGTTCACATACTTTTGTATTTATAGTGTATGTATACAGATTATTATTTAAAAATGTTTGCTAATGTAGATAACCTTAGTTAGAGTTTGTTAGCTGTACCTGCGCCAAAACTCCGGTATTTTCCATCCTATAGCTTGTTCACCATCTTCTTTTTAAATAGTGAGCCAACATGTTTTCAGCACTTGTATTTCCCTGACTGATCAAAACTCTCTCGTTTATCTGCAGAAGACATATAGTGAGCAATATAAAATCGCAATATAGAATCGTGAGAATTGCAATACACATCATATCGGCTCCTTGTATCACATACTGGTAATTTCCAGTTCTACTTCTTTCCTAGCTTGAGAAACCCTTTCCCAGATCCACATTGCTCAGTTAAAAATTACACAAGGGCTTTTTCTGTTTGGCCCAATGAGTCATGTTGTTCAGCATGACCTGAATGAACGCTCACTCACTCAGACACACATTGCATCACTGTTCGCAGGTTCTGCTAAGCTAACCTTGTGCCACAGGAGTGCCCTAGCGCTTCTGTCAGATCTGATTCCAGAACAGCAGCCACAGCTATCTGAGTGAGTATGGCACCCATCTGCAGTGGAGGTCACATGACTAATTGATGATGACCTTGTTACCTTTCATTACTTTTTAGATGACCACAAGGCTGCTCGGCCAACCTGCAGCAGTGGAGAGCATCAATGGTTGTGTCCTCAGGGGGTTAAAACCATGAAGAAATGGTGCTTAGGGTACTCTAATCTCTGTAATCCCCCTCACAATGGAACATTAGCTGTATGTCCTGCATTATGTACTTGCTTATGGCTGTCCATCCACATCATTGTCCAAGATGGCATTGCTCCAAATTGCCATGACTTTCAAGTTTATTGCTGTATTGTGTTGCACTTGAGCCATTACATGTGGAGGTGCAAGGGCAGGCCAATGTCAGAGCCACGAGGGGCAGATGTTTCTGAGGCAGAGTGAGAAGTGGCAGTCATACAGTACAGTATGTGTACAGCTATCTTTACCCCTACCATATAAACAGCTTTCTTTACCCCTACCATATCAACAGCTATCTTTACCCCTAACATATCTTCAGCTTTCTTTACCCCCACCATATCAACAGCTATCTTTACCCCTTACATATCTTCAGCTTTCTTTACCCCCACCATATCAACAGCTATCTTTACCCTTAACTTATCTTCAGCTTTCTTTACCGCTAACATATCAACAGCTATCTTTACCCCTACCAAATCAACAGCTATCTTTACCCCCACCATATCAACAGCTATCTTTACCCCTACCAAATCAACAGCTATCTTTACCCCTACCATATCAACAGCTATCTTTACCCCTACCAAATCAACAGCTATCTTTACCCCCACCATATCAACAGCTATCTTTACCCCCACCATATCAACAGCTATCTTTACCCCTACCATATCAACAGCTATCTTTACCCCCACCATATCAACAGCTATCTTTACCCCTACCATATCAACAGCTATCTTTACCCCTAACATATCAAATCAAATCAAATTATATTTGTCACATGCGTAGAATACAACAGGTGTAGAACTTACTGTAAAATGACCTTACCAACAATGCAGTTTTAAGTAAAATAAGAGTTAAGAAAAATATTTACTAAATAAACTAAAGTAAAAAATAAAATAGCAACAATAAAATAACTGTAACGAGGCTATATACAGGGGGTACCAATACCAAGTCAATGTGCGGGGGTACAGGTTAGTCGAGGTAATTGAGTTAATATGTACATGGTAGGGGTAAAGTGACTATGCATAGATATTAGATAATGAACAGTGAGTAGCAGGAGCGTGAAAAAAAGGGGGGTCAATGCAAATAGTCCGGTAGCCATTTGATTAGCTGTTCAGCAGTCTTATGGCTTATGGCCCACCCGTCTCCCCCGTCTCATCGACGGCCAACCGGCTTATACGGTGAGGTGTCTCCTGAAGGTTCGACCTCAGGGCAGGGGGTTCTAGTACCTGGTTGATTGGGAGGGTTATGACCCGGAGGAGAGGTGCTGGGTCCCCGCCAGGGAGATCCTGGACCCAAGCCTCATTGCGGATTTTCAACACCGACACCCCGGTCAACCAGGTATGCTCCCAGGTGGGACCCCAGGTGGCGCCCCTATGGGGGGATGGGGGAGGGGGGGAGAACACCCTGATCTGCTTCACCTGTCCTTGTGATTGTCTCCACCCCCCTCCAGGTGTCGCCCATCTTACCCATTATCCCCTGTGTATTTATACTTGTGTTCTCTGTCTGTATGTTGCCTGTTTGTCTTGTTTGTCAAGTCAACCAGCGTTTTTGTTATCAGCTCCTGCTTTTTCCAGTCTCTCTTTTTCTCCCCCTCCTGGTTTTGACCCTTGCCTGTTCTGACTCTGAGCCAGCCTGCCTGATCACATTGCCTGCTCCTGACCCTGAGCCTGCCTGCACCTTTGCCCCACCTCTGGATTGTTGACCTCTGCCTATCCTGACCCTGAGCCTGCCTGCCGTCTGGTACCGTTGCCCCACCTCTGGTTCACTGAACCCTGCCTGCCTTGCCCTGTCTGCTGCCTGCCCCTGTTGGAATATTAAACCATTGTCAATTCGACGTGTCTGCATCTGGGTCTTACCTTGATTCCTGATAGGTATAAAGGTCCTGGATGGCAGGAATCTTTGCCCCAGTGAAGTACTGGGCCGTACGCACTACCAGTTGTAGTGCCTTGCGGTCAGAAGCCAACCAGTTGCCATACCAGGCTGTGATAAGACCAGTCAGGATGCTTTTGATGGTACAGCTGTAGAACTTTTGAGGATCTGAGGACCCATGCCACATTTTTTCAGTCTCCTCAGGGGGAATAGATGTTGTCGTGCCCTCTTCACGACTGTTTTGTGTTTTTAGACCATGATAGTTTGTTGTTGATGTGGACACCAAGGAACTTCAAGCTCTCAACCTGCTCTACTACAGCCCCGTCGATGAGAATGGGGGCGTGCTCGGTCCCCTTTTTCCTATAGTTCATGATAATCTCCTTTGTCTTGATCACATTGAGAGAGAGGTTGTTGTCCTGGCACTACACTTCCAGGTCTCTGACCTCCTCCCTATAGGCTGTCTCATCGTTGTCGGTGATCAGGCCTACAGGGTGTACAGGAGGGGACTAAGCACGCACCCCTGGGGGGCCCACATGTTGAGGATCAGCGTGACAAATGTGTTGTTGCCTACCCTTACCAACTGGGGGCCGCCCGTCAGGAAGTCCAGAATCCAGTTGCAGACGAAGGTGTTTAGTCCCAGGGTCCTTAGCTTAGTGATGAGCTTTGAGGGCAGCATGGTGTTGAACGCTGAGCTGTAGTCAATGAATAGCATTCTCATGTAGGTGTTTCTTTTGTCCAGGTGGGAAAGGGCAGTGTTGAGTGCAATAGAGATTCCATCATCTGTGGATCTGTTGGGGCAGTATGCAAATTGGAGTGGGTCTAGGGTTGCTGTGATGATGGTGTTGATGTGAGCCATGACCAGCCTTTCAAAGCACTTCATGGCTACTGACATGAGTGCTACAGGTTGGTAGTCATTTAGGCAGGTTCCCTTGGTGTTCTTGGGCACAGGGACTATGGTGGTCTGCTTGAAACATGTAAGTATTACAGACTCGGCCAGGGACAGGTTGAAAATGTCAGTGAAGACACTTGCCAGTTGGTCAGCGTATGCTCGAAGTACACGTCCTGATAATCCATTTGGTCCTGTGGCCTTGTGAATGTTGACCTGTTTAAAGGTCTTATTCACATTGGCCATGGCAAGCGTAATCACACAGTCGTCCAGAACAGCTGGTGTTCTCATGCATGCTTCAGTGTTGCTTGCCTCGAAGTGCGCATATAAGTAATTTAGCTCATCTGGTAGGCTTGTGTCACTGGGCAGCTCGTGGCTGGGCTTTTCTTTGTAGTCCGTAATAGGTTGCAAGCCCTGCCACATCTGACAAGTGTCAGAGCCCGTGTAGTAGGATTCAGTCTTAGTCCTGTATTTACACCTGGCTATCAGCGGAACCTTGTCTGGCAGCGAAACAATTCATTCAGCTTCGTTTAATGCCTTTTTAAAAAACATAGCTGATATGGCTGACTATATCTCCCCGTCATATTACACTGGAAAGAAAGCTCTGCTGTTGGGACAGCTTTATGTAGGTGTAACAGTGTAGGTTCCGTCCCTCTCTTCGCCCCAACCTGGGCTCGAACCAGGGACCCTTGCACACACCAACAACTGACACCCACGAAGCATCGTTACCCATCGCGCCACAAAAGCCGCGGCCCTTGCAACGCAAGGGGAGCGAGTGACGTCACCGATTGAAACGCTATTAGCGCGCACCACCGCTAACTAACTAGCCATTTCACATCGGTTACATAGGCCCTAAACGTTTGTGCACACCGCTTGTTGCCATTATAGCGCAATGAATTTATTGTTTAGTGTTGTGTAGTGGCTTTGCTGGCATGCATCTAAAAAAAATTTTGGGGAGTTTGCACCACCAAGATTTACATGCTAAAATCACCACTGCCACCGGCCAGTGTTGCACTTCCGCATCTGCGGTGAAAGGTGACAGAGCTAGAGAGGTGTTTGTCAGACCATGAGACATCCCGAAAATCTGTCTTCTCACTAAATGTCTGCAGCGTCCAAACAGTTTGACCTAGAAACTATTATGACTACTCTATGGAAATGTTATCCTTTTCTACGACCCCTACAATTGTCAAGAGACTCGTCGATGTGCCAACTTCTGTTTTGTAGCGTCTGAACCATTTGGGCTACTAATGGGACACCACGGTGGAAAGGGTAGATTCTCCCGAACACAATGGTGTTCTCCTTTTTGCTTTATGACCCACACAATTGTCATAGGAATCCTCTGAAGGTAACCATTACCGGCTTAAAAAAAACAAATGAAAGTATGAAGATAGTTTTGTGCCTACCCCAAAAAAGGGGTAAATGCGTATGTGTAAAAAATAAATATATATATATTTCCTGAGTTAAAAAAAAAACATTTTTTACATCTCCTAGATTTTTGTGAATGAGAATGATTTATTTCAGCTTTTATTTCTTTCATCACATTCCCAGTGGGTCAGAAGTTTACATACACTCAATTGGTAGCATTGCCTTTAAATTGTTTAACTTGGGTCAAACGTTTTGGGTAGCCTTCCACAAGCTTCCCACAATAAGTTGGGGGAATTTTGGCCCATTCCTCCTGACAGAGCTGCTGTAACTGAGTCAGGTTTGTAGGCCTCCTTGCTCACACACGCTTTTTCAATTCTGCCCACAAACTTTCTATTGGATTGAGGTCAGGCCTTTGTGATGGCCACTCCAATACCTTGACTTTGTTGTCCTTAAGCTAATTTGCCACAACTTTGGAAATATGTTTTAGGGTCATTGTTCATTTTTAAGACCCATTTGCGACCTAGCTTTAACTTCCTGACTGATGTCTTGAGATGTTGCTTCAATATATCCACATCGTTTTCCTACCTCATGATGCCATCTATTTTGAGAAGTGCACAAAGCACCCCCACAACATGATGCTGCCACCCCTGTGCTTCACGGTTGGAATGGTGTTCTTCGGCTTGAAAGACTCCCCCTTTAACCTCCAAACATAAAGATGGTCATTATGGCCTAAGAAGTTATATTTTTGTTTCATCAGACCAGAGGACATTTCTCCAAAAATACGATCTTTGTCCCCAAACCGTAGTCTGGCTTTTTTATGCCGGTTTTGGAGCAGACTCTTCTTCCTTGCTGAGCGGCCTTTCAGGTTATGTCAATTTAGAACTAATTTTACTGTGGATATAGATACTTTTTTACCTGTTTCCTCCAGCATCTTCACAAGGTCCTTTGCTGTTGTTCTCGGATTGATTTGCACTTTTCGCACCAAAGAACGTTCATCTCTTGGAGACAGAATGCGTCTCCTTCCTGAGCGGTATGATGGCTGCGTGGTCCCATGGTGTTTATACTTGCATACTATTGTTTGTACAGAGGAACGTGGTACCTTCAGGCGTTTGGAAATTGCTCCCAAGGATGAACCAGACTTGTGGATGTTTACAATTTTTTTCTGAGGACTTGGCTGATTTCCCATGATGTCAAGCAAAGAGGCACTGAGTTTGAAGGTAGACTTGAAATACATCCACAGGTACACCTCCAATTGACTCAAATTATGTCAATTAGCCTATCAGAAGCATCTAAAGCCATGACATAATTTTCTGGAATTTTCTAAGCTGTTTAAAGGCACAGTCAACTTAGTGTATGTAAACCTTCTGAGCCACTGGAATTGTGATACAGTGAATTATAAGTGAAATAATCTGTCTGTAAACAATTGATGGAAAAATTGCTTGTGTCATGCACAAAGTAGAGGTCCTATCCGACTTGCCAAAACTATAGTTTGTTAACAAGATATTTGTGGAGTGGTTGAAAAACGAGTTTTAATGACTCCAACCTAAGTCTATGTAAACTTCCGACTTCAACTGTAATTCCATATTGAAGCCATGCAATTACTTAGAACAATGTGAACTGCTAACATGTTAAACATATTTAGCAAAGATGGGATATGCTTACATTTTGTAATTTTCTTTCTGTAGGCTATTTAAAAAACTAAGCTATAAGGAGTAACATTCGAATTGGAGTTGATGTCAATGCAATACATAACAAAATGGAAATAAACAACTTGAAGCAACCACATATTTAGCCATGGAGCAGGTTCTGATTGGCCAGTGAGGAGTCAAGCCTCGACACACCTACAACTAATTTATTCATCAAAACCCAGCCCTTTCGTGCCACCGCCACCTCTTGCACTCATAATTCCTGCAGTGAAAATAGCAAAAATATTTCTGACACACACCCAGACCTACAGCCTAGTGCCAACGTAAATATTTACCATTGCATTAGGTTTGTTAAAGTAGCCCGTAGACTGTTTAGAGATGCTTCCAATCAAATCTGATATCTCAGTTTCAGTTTGTAGCTTTCAAAATGGGACATTGTTTTAAAAAGGACAGCTTCAAACATCATCCCTCAGCATCAGCCCACCAATCTGAAGAATATGATGTGCCTTTTGATTACTCTCGCAAAATTCAGAGCAGTAAAACAAAATGGACACAGTTGGTCCTTTAACAGTGTGTATGCCTCCGGCTGTGGCCTACATAATCATCTGCATCAGTGCTTATCAATTCAAGTCAAGTGGGCCTACCTACAGGGTTGCACATTTTGTTCTAACCCACCACACCATTAACACGTGACTATCAGTTAATTAGCTGAATCAGGTCTGTGCACTGCCATGTTGTGATAGATCAAACAAACAATGATTTAAAAGTTTAACAGAACATACAAGTCTATGCACGAGGAATACTTTTAACAATTTACACAGAACGTTTCACAAAAACACATTTATTGAAAGAACTATGCAGATGCAAAGTTTGTTAACAGAATTACGGTAAAATTTCCCTCCATTTATGCGACCACGTTTTCCAAAAACTCTGTTAAATATCTGTTCCGAATTAAGATGAAAATATTTCTGCAGAAAGAATGGGGTGTCCGCTATGACATGACACTTTGACTTTGAAAAAAGGGCAGCAGCAGGTGACCCAACTGTGGTTTGTGACTACTATGATTTCCCATCGTAGTCAATTCAATTGCAGTAATTCAGTTACCGATTTGGTAACAGCATTACACATTTAATAATTCATAAACAAAATTGATATCAGTAACACTTTAAATAAATGGTAAGTCTCCCTTTACTTCGACTTACTTCTGTGAACTTTCATTATCCTCCTTATGAGGGAGAGAAATCTGAAAATATTTTAAAGATATGTGGGTTTTTGGTAATGGAATAACAAGGCACAAGGCAATGTTTCTTTAACTTACAGAAGGCAAATAATTTATCCAACATTAATTCTAAGTGTTGATATTAGTTGGCAGGGGTATTTTACTTCAACGTTATTGTGTTTGTAATAACTTTAAAAAAAAACATTCTGGTAGATCCCTTTTCCACTTGTTTGACCAGGAATCAAAGCCATTACATATGCCTACTTTTTTAAGATGGAAAATGGTTGAAAAATATATCTATGCCTTCATTTTCAAAAAATATAGACTCCTTGTTTTCATTGAACTTCACATGTTGGTGATCATGGGCCATTTTATATGGAAATGACCTGGACGCGGTTTCCCAAAAGCTTCGTTAGAACTATAGGATCCTAATGAATACAGCCTTAAAACGCTTTTGTGAAACGGGCTCTGGTTTAAATGCTCTGCCTTCCACATTTCAGCACTTTCAGCACCACGGACAACGACACGCCAGAGGTTGGTTTAAGTGTCATTTTCAGCTCCGTGAACATCGACAAAAAAAAGCATCTGGTTGAACTTGAAGCATCAAGGGTAGGGTACAGTACGCTACGTGCTCTCATCAAACTGTTGCTTCTCTCCTCCTCCAATGTCAAATCAATAGTTTTCAGCCTTTGTTTCCTCTTTGTTGAACACCAATCAATAGTTCTGGAGTCTGGGTATTTTTCGAATCTACAATGTAATACAAACATGCAAAGCCGTGTGTGTGTGCGCGTGCGTGCGTGCATTTTGAGCGAACTGATTCAATATGACTCATTCAAATTGCCAGGAACAGACTTCTCCAATACTACTGATACGATTATCCACTACCTCTAGTGTTACCAGTGGTGGAAAAAGTACACAATTATCATACTTGAGTAAAAGTAAAGATACCTTGATAGAAAATGACTCAAGTAAAAGTCACCCATTAAAATACTACTTGAGTAAAAGTCTAAAAGTATTTGGTTTTAAACATACTTAAGTATCAAAAGTAAATGTAATTGCTAAAATATACCTAAGTATCAGTAAAAGTACAAATAATTTCAATTTGCTTCTATTAAGCAAACCAGACGGCACTAGCGGTTCTGGGGGGGGGGGGGCAGTGCCCCTGTAACAACAATTTTGGACCCCCTTGTGGGCCCCCTAAATGTGGAGTATGAAATCATTTTTACATAACACATTTTTGCTATCGTTCTTTTTTTACATCCGTTATTAGACAGTGGCAACGCGGAACACTAATGATTATGAACATGGTCTTCTGCCTGCTAATGCCTGCAATGCAGTGAAGAAAACGATATGACAACAATAACGTCTAATGTAACTGGCCCCTCTAACAGTACAACTGGCCCCAGCTTGGCCCCCCCAGTTGAAATGGTCTAGAACCGCCACTGCCAGACGGCACCATTTTCTTTTTATTTACAGATAGCCAGGGGTACACTCCAACACTCAGACATAATTAACAAACGCAGCATGTGTTCAGTGAGTCCGCCAGATCAGAGACAGTAGGGATGACCAGGGTTGTTCTCTTGATAAATGTGTGAATTGGACCATTTTCCTGTCCTGCTAAGCATTTAAAATGTAGCGAGTACTTTTGGGTGTCAGGGAAAATGTATGGAGTAAAAACGACATTATTTTATTTAGGAATGTAGTGAAGTAAAAGTACAAGTTGTCCAAAATATAAATAGTAAAGTGCAGATACCCCCCAAAAACCCACTTAAGTAGTACTTTCAAGTATTTTTACTTAAGTACTTTACACCACTACTAGCACTGTCCGAATAAATCGGCCTACATGGACCGAGCATGAAGACGAGGGATGGGTTGGCGTTGGTTGTAGTAGGCTAAGTAGAAACTATTGTAGTAGCGAGGTAGTCGTGGTGCTATGTTATAGATGCCGGACAAGTTGACGGCCTAAGCATAGTCAGACTCTAAAACGTAAGCTACACCTGTTGGCAGAACGCTATCTCATTGCCCCCTCGTGGTTTCCAGTCGAATAGCCTTTTCAGCGATATAGGCTCTGCCGCTCTTCAACACATGGATAGAACACTATGATTGACGCATTTTCAGAACTCTAAAAATGAAATGTAGTCTATGAATGAATGATAAGGATACTGTAGCCTTCTAGGTTATCTGGGTATAGACACTGGTGATACAGTCTAATAGAGGTAGCACATCTAGCCCATAAGAGGGTATAGGCTATCATCCCACGCAATAACCTAGGCTTTGCATTATCTTATTTTTGACCGGTTATCTTCAGCCATTAAGCACAGCTGCTAAACTATATGGTTTGTAAACTATAATTAGTCTCACATGATTTAAAGATATATGAAACATTAATTGAAAGACATTGTGATCGTTAGCTGAGAATATCCTACAGTAGCCTAGCCTATAATAACCTGTATGACCAAACATGATATCATCACAACGCTTCTTCATTAGAAAATAAGCAGCTTTGAATGAGAAAAGTCAATGAAATTGAAAACAAGCAATCAAAAATGACAAATGTCTATATAAATACATAATGGACTCACCAACTCCGATTTTTTCATCTTCTGTTGGTATCCACATTTTGGATTTTTTTGTTATTTTCCCACCAGGAGACCAAGCCTCATTCTGTCGATATCGTGGGAGAATGTATCTAAATGAAAGCTATAAGAATATCCCCGACTCCTTCGATACGAACGGGATAATCTCCATAGAAATCTATAACATAAAAAGGACCACAAATGTCTTAACCCGCGATTTCTTTATCTCCCCGGTCTGCTCTGCTCGCCGTCTCCTAGTCACACACTGATGCAGTCTCTGTGTCCACCTACCCAACACACACGGTAATCTAATCTCTGAACGCTATTATTGCAGCAGCATCTCGATAGGAACGGGAATAGTTTTTTTTAAGGTTTATTTATTTATTTGTCAGTTAGTCATTAGCCAATGCCTCAACTACCAAATCGGATATCGGGTCCCACTCCCGGCGGTAGAGTTGAGTCGTTAGATGATAATTAGCAGTCGTGATATTGTGTGCCGGTCCAAACTGGTCTTGGGGTGCAAGAACAATTCAGAAAACTGCGATATACCGTAAAATGCGCCATCTTCATGGTCATCACGACTCGTTTTGTCAATACCGATGTGTCAAGCATTTGCAAATGTAGATTGGACTGTCGGAGAGTAACTCCATGACAATTGCATCTATCACTAACTGCGCTTTCACGGTCATGGGCTACCTCGGCAGCATCTGATTTCACTGCGCTTAAAATTGAATCTGCTGAACCAAGCTGCATATGCTATTAGACTACATCAGTTACTGGAACCAAGACAGATGTGGTAAGGCTTTCCTAGCCGATAATCACAGAAGAATAGGCCAACCACCATCAGAAAATGGTTGCAGAATCTCTATTGGTCCATTAAACAGTGAACATACTCCTTGGGATATACATTTTGGATTTTGGCCTATGTTTAATTCACATCAACTAATAAAAAATGGAAAAGGTGAACTTGCTCTTAATTACAGTGCTTAGCCTACTCAATAAAACAAAAAAAAGTAGGCTATTCCTCCCATCACATTGGCAATGTCTTCTGGTTTGGAGGGCATAGGCCTAAGTTATGACCAACTGGTAGCCTAGGTTGTATTCAGAAACAACCCCTTGTCAGAGGATATAGTGTGATAGTAACCTGCATGTAACGTTCTCACAGATAAACGCCATACACCATTGTGCACTTAGTGTGGGCTGTTGCAGGTGGGTGTTGAAAATGCTACTGTGCTGTATGCAGGCCTATACTCAAATGGACCCTCTCCCCAGGATGACACCTGCGGTTTTGTCTATTCATCTGCCTGTGTTTTTCTCAGAATCTAAAGACTAGTTCCTTCTTCTGCATTGCTGTACAATGTGATCCTTGTTGCCCTCAATAGCCTCCAACATCTCAGTGGGTTCTTGAATCTAGTCTGCCTCTCTCCAGTGCTTGCTCTTACTGCATCTCTTAGTGGATTCAGAAAGGCAAAGGGTTTAAAGAATGCTGCCTGCTTGCCAGTATTGAAACCCATTAAAAATCAACTCAGACTAATCCTCATGAAATTATATTTCTAGGGAAAACAATCTAATATTCCTGCCTTGAAAACCAACACAGCTACCTGGAGTATTACCTCAGCATCCCGTTGTCCTGGGTGATGGGTCAGAGCATGGTATGATCAGCAGAATGTAGTGCTGTATATTGACAAAAAAATATGTTCCTAATTCATTTGTTTCACTGTAGATAAAGCTGTTTCCTGTGTAAATAAACAGATTTATAGAACGTTATTATCCGATGATTGACCATCTCAGAATGTGTCTTGTAATTACAGATGAATCTTTCTCTGATGTTCAATTCCATAGAGTAACTAGTGTGTTGGATGCTGAGTAGGAGGAAGGGCAGTGTTGTGCAGTGCTATGTCCTCATCACAGAGACTCCATACTGACTCCCATCCGTCCTTCATCTCAAGTGGAACACTGTGGGCGGTGTTTTAATCACATACATAAAACTGGATGAATGTGTGTGCAGGTTTAGCACTACAGCACGGGTCTTAGCTGATAAAAATGTGTAGAAATGAAATGTAAACATCTAGCTTGACATATGATTCCTACACTTATAGACAAAAATGTGAAAATGTCAACATTGCAAATGTGTTTCCTCCACATGTAAATGTGACGAGTTTGCAGCATTTCAAAGATGAAACATTAGGCTGGGTATCAGACAAACAAGACCTGATGAGAAGTTTGATGATATGTGCTCTAGCCTAGTATGCAAAGGCACTATGGAGTTATTTTCCCTGGTTGATCTAGACATTCTTAGGAAAGTGACATCACAACTTAAGGCTTCTGCCTTCTCGATCCTATCCCCACCCCACCACCTTCTTCAAAACAGTTTTTAATTGCATATCTGAAGAGATGCAAGCTATTGTTAATCACTCCCTGTTCACAGGCACTTTCCCCACTGTACGAAACACTGCTATGGTGAAACCCCTTCTGAAGAAAAGTAATCTAGATTCTTCCGTTTTTAGCAATTTTCGACCAATCTCCAAACGTAAGCAACATTCTGGAGAAATTGGTTTTCAAACAGCTAAATGTGTTTTTAAGTGCCAACTGTATTTAAAAAAAAAATCCGATCTGGTTTTCGTGCCCACCACAGCACAGAGACAGCCTTAGATAAATTGGCAAATGATCTTAGAGCCAACACCAAACAGCTCTCTGTCCTCGTGCGCTTGGATTCAAGTGCTGCATTCGACAATGATGTCCTTCTGGACAGACTGGAGAGGTGGTTTGGCCTCTCCGGTCTAGTTCTAAATTGGTTTAGGACCTATTTAACCGGTTGGGAGTTTTTTGTCACCCTTAGTGAACATAACAGAGAAAATACAAGTGGCATTCCACAAGGTTAAATTTTGGGTCCGGTACTGTTCAGTTTATATATGTTACCCCTTGGCAGCGTTATCAGAAGGCACAGCATTGATTTTCACTGCTACACAGACGATACACAACTTTGCATTTCCATGTCACCAGAGGATTTTAGCTCCACGGATAAATTATTAAACTGTATTGGTGATTCAAATACTTGGATGGCTCAACACTTTCTCCAGCTAAATCACGGGCAATAAAGATAAAACACCAGGTAAAAAACCTCAGTGTTATTTTAGATTCTGAACTCAATTTTGAATCCCACATTAGTAATGTGACCAAAATAACTTTTTACCACCTGAGGAACATTGCCAAGGTGTGGCTGTTTCTCTCTAAGGCTGATACAGAGAGACTCATCCATGCTTTTATGGACACTGTCCTGTCTGGTCTACCCAAGAAAGCCATTGGTCAACTGCAAAACATACAGAATGCTGCCGCACGAGGACTGACCAAGAACAGATGGAGGGCACACATTACACATGTTTTAAGGTCTGCACTGGCTGCCTGTGAGTTTTAGAATTAATTTTAAGATTCTTCTATTGTTTTTTAAATCAATCCACGATTCTTCACTACAATACATGTCAGGCATGCTTTTAACTTATGTACCCAGTAGTTCCCTCAGGTCCTCTGGCACTGCCCTTTAACTTCAGTTATGATGCCCCCAGCCTCTGCCAGAGAACCTGAGGGGGGCCGAAACTGTGGACATATTTAAGAGATCTTAAAACATATTTTTAGCTTTGTTTTTCTTAGGTAGCTTTTTAGTCTTTCAGTTTCATTTGTTATTCTTAGTTTTTTTTAATGAGTTTTTGCCTAGTAACAGGTGCAAGGGAATAAACTCAATAAAAATTAACTTCATTCAATGTAAAAGTATTTACCAAACTCAGAAAGGTGATATTCTGGCTCTACATCTGATGAACGTCTTGCTTGAAAGATGTTTTACAGATGTTATTGTATAGTTTAATACTGTTTCCCCTGATACGTTTGGCTGAGGGAATGTTTATCACTCTGTATACCAGAGGGTTGTGTGGATCACTGGTCTATGGGCACTGGGAATGCCTACCACAGCAAGAGATGATATCAGTTTCAACACCCTCCATTCCAGCATACCACGGAAGCCAGAGGAGGAGGTAGTAAGAACCATGCAGTGCTTCCTCATCAATCATTTACCTACAGCCACTCCAACTCTCCATCTCTCTCTCTCACACACACACACACACACACACACACACACACACACACACACACACACACACACACACACACACACAAACAGCAGCTCTCTCTCACACACACAAATACACGGTTCAGCTCTCGCTCTCCATCTCTCTTTCATACACATGCAACACACACTCCTTCAAGTCATGCTTTGCCCTCCAGTTTAAAATGTCTCTCACTCAAACACAGCACAGCTGGGGTGCAACTTTCACTGGGGACGGAATGGCATTCCGAAATGGCATTTTTGTCCCCCCCGTTTTATCATTGGAATGTGATGCAAAACGAGGCAACGGGGTGCTTTAGGACCATGCGGATGCCTCCGAGTGGTTGGGTAGGCTGTTTGGAATGTTTATCCGGCTGGATAACCCCCCCCCCCCACTTCTAAAACCAAAGTTGCGCCCCTGCAGCACAGACACTATATGCTAATCTCTTATGGACACACAGACAAATGCATACATCGGTCTTCCATCTCTTCCTCTCATACAGTAAGTATATTCATTCAGACAAAATAGCCTCTGCTTGCAACAACACCCACACAGACAGAAAAATACATTTATTCCTGCTCCCTCTCCTACACTTAGGCAGACACTATCCCGCCTGTTTTCAGCATAACACAGACTCACACACATACCCTAGCTCTCCCACTCACATACTCTCATACAGACCAAAAGACACACACATATTTTGAATTCTGTCCAGGAAACTACAGTGAATAAAAATATAAAATGCAACATGCAACGATTTCTAAGATTTTACTGAGTTACAGTTCATATAAGGAAATCAGTCAAGTGAAATATATTCATTAGGCCCTGGATTTCACATGACTGAGAATACAGATATGCATCTGTTGGTCACAAATACCCCCCAAAAAAGTAGGGGCGTGGATCAGAAAACCAGTCAGTATCTAGTGTGAACACCATTTATCTCATGCAGCGGAACATATCTCCTTCGCATAGAGTTGTCCAGGCTGTTGATTGTGGCTTGTGGAATGTTGTCCCACTCCTCTTCAATAGCTGTTCAAAGTTGCTTGGCAGGAACTGGAACATGCTGTCGTATATGTTGATCCAGAGCATCCCAAACATGCTCAATGGGTGACAGGTCTGGTGGGTATGCAGGCCATGGAAGAACTGTGTCATTTTCAGCTTCCAGCAATTGTGTACAGATCCTTTGCGACATGGAGCTGTGCATTATCATGCTGAAACATGAGGTGATAGTGGCGGATAAATGACACGACAATGGGCTTCAGGATCTTGTCACAGTTTCCCTGTGCATTCAAATTGGAATCGATAAAATGCAATTGTGTTCGTTGTGTGTAGCTTCTGCCTGCCTGCCTGCCCATACCATAACCCCACCATGGGGTACTCTGTTCACAATGTTGATATCAGCAAACCGCTTGCCCACACGATGCCATACACGCTGTCTGCCATCTGCCCGGTACAGTTGAAACTGGGATTCATCTGTGAAGATCACACTTCTCCAGCGTGCCAGTGGCCATCGAAGGTGAGCATTTGTCCAATAAAGTCAGTTATGACGCCAAACTGCAGTCAGGTCAAGACCCTTGTGAGGACGACGAGCACGCAGAGGAGCTTCCCTGAGATGGTTTCTGACAGTTTGTGTGGAAATTCTTCGCTTGTGCAAATCCACAGTTTCATCAGCTCTTTGGGTAGCTGGTCTCAGACGATCCAGCAGGTGAGGAAGCCGGATGTGGAGGCCCTGTGCTGGCATGGTTACATGTGGTCAGCGGTTGTGAGGCCAGTTGGACATACTGCCAAATTATCTAAAACAACATTGGAGGTGGCTTATGGTAGAGAAGTGAACATTCCATTCTCTGGCAACAGCTCTGGTGGACATTCCTGCAGTCAGCATGCCAATTGCACACTCCCTCAAGACTTGAGACATCTGTGGCATTGTGTTGTGTGACAAAACTGCACATTTTAGAGTGTCCTTTTGTCCCCAGCACAAGGTACACCTATGTAATGACCATGCTGTTTAATCAGCTTCTTGATATGCCACACCTGTCAGGTGGGTGGATTACACAGTACACACAATACCCCATAGACATTTTTGCTAATTTATAAATATTTTTTAACTGAAAAATTACATTTACATAAGTATTCAGACTCTTTACTCAGTACTTTGTTGAAGCACCTTTTGCAGTGATTACAGCCTCGGGTATGATGCCACAAGCTTGGCACACCTGTATTTGGGGAGTTTCTCCCATTCGTCTCTGCATATCCTCTCAAGCTCTGTCAGGTTGGATGAGGAGCATCGCTGCACAGCTATTTTCAGGTCTCTCCAGAGATGTTCGATCGGGTTCAAGTCCTGGCTCTGGCTTGGAAACTCAAGGACATTCAGAGACATGTCCTGAAGCAACTCCTGTGTTGTCTTCGCTGTGTGCTTAGGGTTGCTGTCCTGTTGGAATGTGAATCTTTGCCCCAGTCTGAGATCCTGAGCGCTCTGGAGCAGGTTTTTATCAAGGAGCTCTCTGTACTCCGCTGAAAAACATCCCCACAGCATGATGCTGCCACCACCATGCTTCACCGTAGGGATGGTACCAGGTTTCCTCCAGAGGTGACATTTGGCATTCAGGCCAAAGTGTTCAATCTGGGTTTCATCAGACCAGAGAATCTTGTTTCTCATGGTCTGAGAGTCATTTTGGTGCCTTTTGGCAATCTCCAAGCGGGCTGTCGTGCCTTTTAATGAGCGGCTTCCGTCTGGCCACTCTACCATATGTGCCTGATTGGTGGAGTGCTGCAGAGATGGTTGACCTTCAGGAAGGTTCTCCCATCTCCATAGAGGAACTCTGCAGCTCTGTAAGGGTTATCATCGGATTCTTGGTCACCTCCCTGACCACGGCCCTTCTCCCCCGATTGCTCAGTTTGGCCGGGCGGCCAGCTCTAGGGAGTCTTGGTGGTTCCAAACTTCTTCCAATTAAGAATGTTTAAGGCCACTGTGTTCTTGGGGACCTTCAGTGCTGCAGAAATGTTTTGGTACCTTCCCCGCATCGGTGCCTTGACACAATCCTGTCTCGGAGCTCTGCGGACAATTCCTTTGACCTCATGGCTTGGTTTTTGCTCTGACATGCCCGGTCAACTGTGGGCCTTTATATAGACAGGTGTGTGCCTTTCCAATTCATGTCCAATCAATTTAATTTACCGAAGGTGTACTCCATTCAAGTTGTAGAAACATCAAGGATGATCAATGGAAACAGGATGCATCTGAGCTCAATTTCGAGTCTCATAGCAAAGGGTTTGAATACTTACAGTTGAAGTCGGAAGTTTACATACACTTAGGTTGGAGTCATTAAAAATCGTTTTTCAACTACTCCACAACTTTTTTGTTAACAAACTATAGTTTTGGCAAGCCGGTTAGGACATCTACTTTGTGCATGACACAAGTAATTCTTCCAACAACTGTTTACAGACAGATTATTTCATTTATCACAATTCCAGTGGGTCAGAAGGTTTACTGGACGGTTGACGGTGCCTTTAAACATTTTGGAAAATCAGACATCGGAAGTTCACATACACCTTAGCCAAATACGTTTAAACTCAGTTTTTAACAATTCCTGACATTTAATCCTAGTAAAAATTCCCTGTCTTAGGTCAGTTATGATCAACACTTTATTTTAAGAATGTGAAATGTCAGAATAATAGTTGAGGGAATGATGTATTTCAGCTTTTATTTCTTTCATCACATTCCCAGTGGGCCAGAAGTTTACATACACTCAATTAGTATTTGGTAGCATTGCCTTTAAATTGTTTAACTTGGGTCACACGTTTTGGGTAGCCTTCCACAAGCTTCCCACAATAAGTTGGGTGAATTTTGGCCCATTCCTCCTGACAGAGCTGGTGTAACTGAGTCAGGTTTGTAGGCCTCCTTGCTTGCACACACTTTTTCAGTTCTGCCAACAAATTTTCTACAAAATTGAGGTCAGGTCTTTGTGATGGCCACTCCAATACCTTGACTTTGTTGTCCTTAAGCCATTTTGCCACAACTTTGGAAATATGCTTGGGGTCATTGTCCATTTGGAAGACCCATTTGCGACCAAGCTTTAACTTCCTGACTGATGTCTTGAGATGTTGCTTCAAGATATCCACATCTTTTTCCATCCTCATGATGCCATCTATTTTGTGAAGTGCACCAGTCCCTCCTGCAGCAAAGCACCCCCACAAGATGATGCTGCCACCCCCGTGCTTCACGGTTGGGATGGTGTTATTCGGCTTGCAAGCCTCCCCCTTTTTCCTCCAAATGTAACGATGGTCATTATGGCCAAAAAGTAAAAATTTTGTTTCATCAGACCAGAGGACATTTCTCCAAAAAGTACAATCTTTGTCCCCATGTGCAGTTGCAAACCGTAGTCTGGCTTTTTCATGGTGGTTTTGGAGCATTGCCTTCTTCCTTGCTGAGCGGCCTTTCAGGTTATGTCGATATAGGACTCGTTTTACTGTGGATATAGATACTTTTGTACCTGTTTCCTCCAGCATCTTCACAAGGTCCTTTGCTGTTGTTCTGGGATTGATTTGCACTTTTCGCACCGAAGTACGTTCATCTCTTGGAGACAGAACGCGTCTCCTTCCTGAGCGGTATGACGACTGCGCGGTCCAATGGTGTTTATACTTGCATACTATTTTTTGTGCAGATGGTACCTTGGAAATTGCTCCCAAGGATGAATCAGACTTGTGGAGGTCTACAATGTTTGTTTCTGAGGTTTTGGCTGATTTCTTTTGATTTTCCCATGATGTCAAGCAGAGGCACTGAGTTTGCAGGTAGGCCTTGAAATACATCCACAGGTACACCTCCAATTGACTCAAAGGATGTCAATTAGCCTATCTGCTTCTAAAGCCATGACATAATTTTCTGGAATATTCTAAAGGCACAGTCAACTTAGTGTATGTAAACTTCTGATCTACTGGAATTGTGATACAGTGAATTATAAGTGAAACAATCTGTCTGTAAACAATTGTTGGAAAAAGTACTCGTGTCATGCAAAGTAGATGTCCTAACCAACTTGCCAAAACTATAGTTTGTTAACAAGAAATTTGTCTGACAGATGTTATTTCTATGTAAAATAGTCTGTAACAAGTGGTGTTTTTGTGCTCAATGGTGGATCTATTCATAATTATTTAAGAGATTTAACGACCCCAACCTAAGTGTATGTAAACTTCCGACTTCAACTGTATGTAGCTAGCTAATAGTCCTTATACAGTATGTAGATACAGCATGTGGCCGACAAAAATATGTAACGGAAGTAGCTGCGTGTGAGTGTGTGTTGAACTGGGTTATTTCACTACGACTGGGTCATTCCAAGAAGAGTCCCTTTTGCATCCCTTTGCTAGTTATGTATAAATTGTGCACGAATATTGCATTTTAAATGCCTGCTAAATGTAGTACCCTTTAATATAGACCACATGGAACATTCAATAAATCAGATTTTTTTATATATATATATATGAATAAAGGATTGCTAAAGTGCCAAAATACTGCATTTGGACATTTCCCTCCGTCAACCCTGTCACTTCTAGGAAGATTTCAACCTACTTAATTTAAACGTTTGACCATTAATGTAAAGCCCTAGTTATTTTGTTGTTTTGACAGTCAATTTATGTAATGTGATTAGTGATTCATTAACAACTGTCCTTCATTTTAAGGTCAACCCTGTTACGTGAACTGAACAATTATTTTTCAAAAGAAACATTGAACATCGGAATAGTTAAATCAGTGTAAAAGCAGGTAAGCTGGTTCTACTCTTTTTGGCCGTTTGCTGGTGTTTTGTGGTGGAAAACGGAGTTGGCCAAGCATAACACATGAACCCTGTTACCCACAGATAGAAATGTTTTAGCTTTTTTGTTGTTGTGAAGCTTGGATTCAATGGCCATTCCTTGTTGCACACAACAAGCTTCCATTCCCCCTGTCACAAGGGGATTCATGGCTGATTTAAGATGAAATCGTCAATCCTGTTACGGTCAACCATGTTACTTTATTTGGCACTTAAGTCTTTTTTTAAATTAATCTCTTTGAGATGGGAAAATGTATTTTTTAATTAATATAAACATAAAACATGACATTTATATAAACATAATTTTTGGGGGGGAGGGACCAAGTCAGATTTCTCAAACATCACTTGGTGGACCGACCCTAATATTGGGGTACAACTAATGATTACATGTCCTCCACATGCTTTTCCCATATTCTCTTTGATTGATGTTCTGGTCGATAACCCCTGGCTCTATGTAGGCAGAAATGTGAGCAAACTCTTCCATCACAGCGACTGAATAATAGCTGTTGGGCGTATGACGCATATGTCATATTCAATGTTCAGGCCAGGCAGTTATTCTCTTAATGTCAATAGTTCAGGGTTTTCCAACAATGAACAGGCCTAAAGACGACAGAGCTCAACCTTTCATTTTATTTATAGTAAAAATACTTTTAGATACATACTGTACAGAACATGTTTCTATGGATCTTTACAAGAGTGCCTCCTTGAAGAAATGAGAAGAGGCAGAAGGTAAAGAATGTAATCAAACTAGGTAAAGAAAACATGATGTATTGGCGATAGGCAAGACAGGTGAGACCACGCCTACATTTGTATCGAGTGTCTTAATAAAGAAGTTGCAAATGAATAACAGAGCTATCCACAATTGAATACTTATCAGGAATAGCTTCTAAAGCCACCCAGCATCAAAAGTTCAGATTCAGAAAGATCATCCAAACAAGCCCACTTCAGTCAAAATACACTGTCTGCATCATTGACAGTAGGCAAACATTCTCCAATCCAGGTCAAGTTCTGTAGGTGTTGTTCCATGAGAAGACCAATCAAATCCAAAAGAGTAAAATATAAGGTAAACAGGTTGTAGCTAACTAAAAACTGAACAAGCAATGTTCACTAATGAACGCAAAATGAATCCTAACATGTTTGCATGCAATCCAAATGTAAAGTTTGTATTCCCTTAGACTAACCTGTGTGTGGGCAGCATAAACCCAAGGTTGAGATCAAGCACCATTCCAAATGTCAACCAAAGCCAAATTCATACTTGGAAAAAGACAGACATCCTCAAAGGCCTCATTATGTAGACATACAACTACATCAATCGTGTGCTGACAATATTTGTAGTCCACATTTTACACTCACTAGTGTGTGTAGTTTCTAAACAAAATACCAGTTTTCAGCATTTTTCAAGAGCACCATGTTTGATCTGTTGCTATGACGACAGTGAAATCCAGTGGCGTTGGTCATTGATAGCACTATTGTGTGTGGCGTCTTGGTCGTTGGTCACGTTTGTATAGTAGAAGGTGGTGCAGTGGAGATGAACCTGAGGATATGGCTGCTTTAGCTCCACATAGACTGTTAGAGTGGAAGCCTCATGCAGCACCTTAGTCTTCAGCAGGCCACATGGGAGTTGATGCAGTATAGAACAGGATGTTTGAGTCAGCCAACACTGCCTTACCAATTCACAGTCAGAAGTGGCTTCATTCAGTTCCCCATCTAAAACAGCCCTTCAGTTTCCCAATCTAAAAAATTCTACAAACAGCGGTGGCCATTCAGCATTCTAAAAAATAAAGGATAGTCCATTTCAAAGGGTAAACTTTTGAAAGAGCTTTAATGAAATCAAAATGAAAAAATTATAACCTCAGTTGTTGTTGTGACTGTACAAACATTGTTTTCCACTCAAGCCCACAGTGTAATATAAAACTATATCATATACAAATCTTCTATTTTTTTCACGAATTCAATTTCTGTAGAAACGTTTTGAAAGGTGGATCTCTCTTCTGGCTCTTCACTGACTCCTTCAAATCAGCTTCTCCCAGGATAACTTGCTCCTGGGCGGTGGGGGGCCTTGGACAGAATTCCAAACTGGCAATGCTCTGTTGGCGCTCTCAGTTCACTTCACAAATCCCATCCTTCTTTCTCCCCAACTCTCTCTTATCTAACTGTACCTTATAGTCTTGTCTCAGTTGTTTATGACGGTTCACCCACATGGAACGCTCTCTCCAGGAGTCTGGACGCGTCGTCCTAGTTTCTCTGTCCCAGACACTGACGGCTCCTCACTCATTCAGGGACAGGATGATGTCATCCTCAAGGTCAGAGTTGTCAGAGCTGTCTGCTGGGTTGACAGAAAGACAGCAAAGATACATTTAGAGATCTGGGGGATAAATGGGATAGAATACTGTACAAGTCACTGCTGTGGTGGTAGAAAAATGACAGAAAGCAGAAACGGCATGTCTTCCGCAACATGGACCCTCAGCCCCAGACAGTGTATCTTTTTTTCCTTTTCCTTTCATTCAGTCAATCCCTCTCAAGCGGAAGTGTCCTCACACAGCAGTAGAGTACCAACTTTTCAAGAATAATAACATAAATGGCTACGTCATTACTAAAAAGTGTTAAGTAGCCTAGCCCTTATGACAACAGGTTTTAGTTTACAACTTCAACCTTGCCTGTCCTGCATCCCATACTGTACCTATCAGTGAATGTCTGAAGGACAAACTGACAACTGTTACTCACTGTTATCCAGGGCAAGGTCCCCATCTTCCTCATCGTCATCCGAGTCATCATCATCATCATCCTCCTCCTCCCCGTCGCCCTCCAACAGGCGAGACACCTCATCGTCGGAGAGAGATAATTCATTGTTCCCGTCTTCCTCGTCTTCCTCATCCTCCCCGTTATCGTTATCCAGCTCAGCGATCAGAGGGTCCGTGTCCATGTCATCATCAGAGTCATCATCATCATCATCGTCATCGTCTTGATCGTCATCCTCCTGATAGGGACAAGTGTTCCAGAACAGCCGTGTAAGGAACATGCTTCACAGATCTTATATTTAGGTTGTATTACTTGCAACAAAAAAGACTGACACAACCAACCAATCTTCTAATGTTAGTGATTGGTGATTTGATTAATAATCTAGCAACATAATAGAGCGGTGCTTTTTGAAGGAAGGGGGTTTGTTGTGTCTCTTCACCTGATCGTCTTCATCCTCCTCCTCTTCAGCCAGTCTCTGGCGTCCCACCTCGTACAGTCTGCACACCGTGTCTGTGTTGACCGAGTCCTGGTTCTGGACGGGAGACCGCAGCAGTCAGAAACATACAAGCGTTGTGTCAGACGCAGTCTCCCAATACTATTCTACCAGTGTGTAACATTTGATTCAAGCCCGTTCAGATTTATTGAGTTATATTACAGATGACAAAAGACCTACCTCAATCACAGCCAGGTAGCAGTCCTTAGTGTCTGTGCAGAGGTCAAAGATATTCCTCTTCACGTCAATGGTGGCTGGGGGGGAAAAGACAGGAGGCATGTTTCATTGATGCCATGTAATAAATAAACCTGTCACAATAGTTCAAACTTGACCATAGCTAAAGTAGTTAATACAGAAACAAGTTGTTTGGATGGAGTCTATTCGCTTACGGAATAAAATGATTTATATTTACTTCCACAGCAAGATGCTACAGACACCAAAATACATCCAAGACTATTGCTTCCCAGTTGGTGGGTCAGGAATTGTTGCTAGTGACTCATGGCTGGGTTGTTTAGGGTCGTGCAGTATAAAACTGGATAGTCAATTCCTGATAAATGCAACGGCTTGAAACTCTGGTGATGGTGTGGGTCTTAGAGCCATCTCACCAATGGGTTTGTAGTCAGTGGCGTTGAACGTCCTGAAGGAGGAGCCAAAAGGAGTCTTCGTCTGCATTTCCATAATGTCATCATCATCATCTGCCTGGAGCATCGCTGCAAAAACAACCCAGCAGGGTTAGGTTCTCTACACGCCACAACTGGAACACATATATAGGTGTGCTTCATATACAGAGAAAAAGCAATAGAGGTGTATGGATGGATACAATTATTTTTACAGGC
Source organism: Salmo trutta (assembly GCF_901001165.1). NCBI lineage: Eukaryota > Metazoa > Chordata > Actinopteri > Salmoniformes > Salmonidae > Salmo > Salmo trutta. Next base: position 30,058,313 of record NC_042986.1, on the reverse strand, counting down.
ACAGGGTAACAGTTGCATCAGTACAAAGGAGCTGATCGTAGACTACAGGAAAAGGCGGGCCAAACAGGCCCCCTTTAACATTAACGGGGCTGTTGTGGAGCGGGTCGAGAGTTAAGTTCCTTGGTATCCACATCACCAACCAACTATCATGGTCCAAACGCGCCAAGACAGTCGTGAAGAGGGCACAACAAAACCTTTTCCCCCTCAGGAGAGTGAAAAGATTTGGCATGGGTCCCCAGATCCGCAAAAAGTTCTACAGCTGTACCAGAGAGCATCCTGACCGGTTGCATCACCGCCTGGTACGGCAACTGCTCGGCATCTGACCATAAGGCGCTACAGAGGGTAGTGCGTACGACCCAGTACATCACTTGGGCCAAGCTTTCTGCCACCCAGGACCTATATAATAGGCAGTGTCAGAGGAAAGCTCATAAAATTGTCAGACTCCAGTCACCCAAGTCAGACTGTTTTCTCTGCTACCGCACGGCAAGCGGTCCTGGAGTGCCAAGTCTAGGACCAAAAGGCTCCTTAACAGCTTCTACCCACAAGCCATAAGACTGCTGAACAATTAATCAAATGGCCACCAGACTATTACATTAACCCCCCCCCATTTGTTTGTATACTGCGGCTGCTCGCTACTATTATCTATAGTCGCTTCACCCCTACCTCCATGTACAAATTACCTCAACTAACCTGTAACCCCTAACACCAACTCTATAACCCCTGTATATAGCCTCATTATTCTTATGTTATTGTGTAACTTACCTATTTTTTTTTACTTTAGTGTATTTGGTAAATATTTTTTTTAACTCTTGAGCTACACCATTGTTTAAGGGCTTGTAAGTAAGCATTTCACGGTAAGGTCTACACTTGTACTCGGTGCATGTGACAAATAAAGTTTGATTCGATTTTTGATTTAGAAGGGAAAATGGGTGGCCATATTAGATGGCTAGAACGATAGACATTGAAACATTATTCTGGCTACTAAATCAGTGTGGTGTGGGTGTGCAGAGCCTTCATGGTATCCACAAGGCTTTGGGTAACAGGATAGGGGTCAATTCCATTTCTATTGAGTCAAGTGAACTGGAATTCCAATGAAAGAAATGAAATCCTCCTTGAAAATGGATGGCAAGGTTAAATTCAGGTACCTGTAATGTGAGGATTCATCATGGCAAAATAACAGCTAGTTGCCCACATACTGGCTGAACAGAGGTGTGGGTGGATGAATAGATCGATAGTAAACTCAGCAAAAAAAGAAACGTCCTCTCACTGTCAACTGCGTTTATTTTCAGAAAACTTAACATGTGTAAATATTTGTATGAACATAAGATTCAACAACAGAGATAAACTGAACAAGTTCCACAGACATGTGACTAACAGAAATGGAATAATGTGGTGGGTCAGTCAGTATCTGGTGTGGCCACCAGCTGCATTAAGTACTGCAGTGCATCTCCTCCTCATGGACTGCACCAGATTTGCCAGTTCTTGCTGTGAGATGTTACACCACTCTTCCACCAAGGCACCTGCAAGTTCCCAGACATTTCTGGGGGGGAAATGGCCCTAGCTCTCACCCTCCGATCCAACAGGTCTCAGACGTGCTCAATGGGATTGAGATCCGGGCTCTTCGCTGGCCATGGCAGAACACTGACATTCCTGTCTTGCAGGAAATCACACACAGAACGAGCAGTATGGCTGGTGGCATTGTCATGCTGGAGGGTCATGTCAGGATGAGCCTGCAGGAAGTGTACCAAGAGGGAGGATGTCTTCCCTGTAACACACAGCGTTGAGATTGCCTGCAATGACAACAAGCTCAGTCCAATGATGCTGTGACACACCACCCCAGACTATGACGGACCCTCCACTTCTAAATCGATCCCGCTCCAGAGTACAGGCCTCGGTGTAACGCTCATTCCTTCGACAATAAACACGAATCCGACCATCACCCCTGGAGAGACAAAACTGCGACTTGGCAGTGAAGAGCACTTTTTGCCAGTTCTGTCTGGTCCAGCGACGGTGGGTTTGTGCCCATAGGCAACGTTGTTGCCGGTGATGTCTGGTGAGGACCTGCCTTACAACAGGCCTACAAGCCCTCAGTCCATCCTCTCTCAGCCTATTGCGTTCCTGATGTAACTCGGACAGTTGTTGTTGCATCCCGTACCTGTCCCGCAGGTGTGATGTTCGTATGTACCGATCCTGTGCAGGTGTTGTTACACGTGGTCTGCCACTGCGAGGACGATTAGCTGTCCGTTCTGTCTCCCTGTAGCGCTGTCTTAAGGTTCTCACAGTACAGACATTGCAATTTATTGCCCTGACCACATCTGCAGTCCTCATGCCTCCTTGCAGCATGCCTAAGGCACGTTCACGCAGATGAGCAGGGACCCTGGGCATCTTTCTTTTGGTGTTTTTCAGAGTCAGTAGAAAGGCTTTAGTTCCCTAAGTTTTCGTAATTGTGACCTTAATTACCTACCATCTGTAAGCTGTTAGTGCATGTTCATTAATTGTTTATGGTTTGTTGAAAAAGCATGGGAAACAGTGTTTAAACCCTTTACAATGAAGATATGTGAAGTCATTCATTTTTTTAAACGAATTATCTTTGAAAGTCTGGGCCTTGAAAAAGGGATATTTATTTTTGTTGCTGAGTTCATGATAAGAGTGGTCCTGCTGTTGATGGATCCATCATGGCCTCCCAGTGGCTCTGTCTACTGAGCTGTTATAATGGTGTGGATGTGGGTGGATCCATCATGGCCTCCCAGTGGCTCTGTCTACTGAGCTGTTAGAATGGTGTGGATGTGGGTGGATCCATCATGGCCTCCCAGTGGCTCTGTCTACTGAGCTGTTAGAATGGTGTGGATGTGGATGGATCCATCATGGCCTCCCAGTGGCTCTGTCTACTGAGCTGTTAGAATGGTGTGGATGTGGGTGGATCCATCATGGCCTCCCAGTGGCTCTGTCTACTGAGCTGTTAGAATGGTGTGGATGTGGGTGGATCCATCATGGCCTCCCAGTGGCTCTGTCTACTGAGCTGTTAGAATGGTGTGGATGTGGGTGGATCCATCATGGCCTCCCAGTGGCTCTGTCTACTGAGCTGTTAGAATGGTGTGGATGTGGGTGGATCCATTATGGCCTCCCAGTGGCTCTGTCTACTGAGCTGTTAGAATGGTGTGGATGTGGGTGGATCCATCATGGCCTCCCAGTGGCTCTGTCTACTGAGCTGTTAGAATGGTGTGGATGTGGGTGGATCCATCATGGCCTCCCAGTGGCTCTGTCTACTGAGCTGTTAGAATGGTGTGGATGTGGGTGGATCCATCATGGCCTCCCAGTGGCTCTGTCTACTGAACTGTTAGAATGGTGTGGATGTGGGTGGATCCATCATGGCCTCCCAGTGGCTGTAGCTGTGAAACAGCTGGTTAGACTCTTCTGCTAGCTCAGAGCACAGCCTCCTGGCCATATGGTTCAGCAGGGCCGTGTGGCATCCAACACACACATCCACATGCACCTTTCACACGTCATGAAAGCACAAACCCACAAGCATTCTCCTTTCTACACACATCTAAAAGTCTTGGCTCTTCACCACAAGGTGAAATTTGACCAGCCTTGCTACCACAGTACACGACTTTATTTCCCATAGGCCTTACCTCCGTAGATGACCGTGCCGTTGTTGTTGAAGACGATCCTACACTGGTCCAGAGCTGGCACTGTGTGGAGGAGGTGAAAAGTCCGCAGGTCCCACTGACACAACCATTAAGGAATCACACTGTCACATTATCAATAAAACATATTGACTATTCTACCTAATTCCTCTGGGGTTGGGATGTACTGAACAGATGGCATGGGACAGTCTCATCTTGACATTAGGCCACTTAGACAAACTGATGGAGGCTCAGTACCGCCAATTAACTCTACAAATATGACTATAACTATTGCACAGTCTGTGAGTTGGATACAATCTCAGTGTTGACGATGACCTCCAGGCCGTTGGGGTGGAACACTCCACTGATGTTCATGTTGAACTTGTCAAACTTGTGGATGGCACGGGTCGAGCGCACGTCCCACAGTACGCCGTCGTTCAGCACCAGGTCGTCAGTGGGGTTAAAGGTTGCACAGTTCCTCTTGTAGTTATTGGCCAGGTCCGGGTAGTTGAGGGTCAGGGTCTTCTGCCCCGTCTGGATGTCATAAATCTGAGACCCAAAGATCAGGTGATCAGGACAAAAAAAACAAAGCTTGTGTACCTCGTCGTTCAGTTTAACCTTTAGATGTTTATAAAGAAGACTTACGTGAGCTATGTGTTCCTTTGTGCCAATAACTCGGTCTTGTGAGAGTTTGCTGAACTCCACATAATGGTCATCTAAGAAGGAATGCCTGGAAAGAATAAATAGAGATAAATAGAAAATATTCCTTACAACCTCTGACTTCAGCTCTTATAGAATAAGCCATTTAGGTTAAGTAATGATGCACCAATGTTGCTTTGGTTAAACTGAGGGCAGGAGGCCCCACTACACTGTGTATTGTATGAAGTGAACACTCCAGCCCTAAGACATAGTGATGGGGATAAAAAATAGAAAGTAACATATTGCAATACTATTTTGGATGATATTATATTGATAATTTTTTGCGCTAACCCTCGGGTATTTTTCATCCTATAGCTTGTTATAGCCATCTTTTTAAGTAGTGAGACATGTTTTCGGTTATTTTATTTCCATGATTGATCAAAACTAATTTCCTCATGCTCTCTCGTCTCTCTGCAGCAGACATATAGTGAGCAGTGTTCGGGATATCAAATCGCAATAATAATTACAGTATTGAATAGTGAGAGTCGCAATACATATCGTATAAGCACCTAAGTATCGTGATAGTATTGTATCGCGAGGTCCCTGGCAATTCCCAGCCCTACTAAGGAAGTTCAGTTAGTGTGTATAATTAACGAACGTGTCAGCCTCTTTCAGCAGTTCCATGCTCTGCTGGCACTGAGCAGCTAGACTATTGGGCAGGGAGCACCACAGACACACAACCAGTAGAATTAACCATAGAAATGGAATGGGTAAAGCAGTCATCCCCATTTGAAGAAATAACCAACTGTATTGATCTGACAAGGTCAGTCTCCTGTGTCACACTTACTTCATGATGAACACTGACTTCATGCCCCACAGTGCAGACAGAGGATAACTCCATGACGCCGACGTCAACAACAGAGAGCCATCCTGATGACAAAAAAGACAAAAATTTCACTAAAAAACTAATGTTTTAGATATCCACAAGACAGTTAGATTTGTAAATGTCCCCACTGACCCGTGATGGCTCTAGGTGTGTGATGGCAGAGCTGTGGCAGCTGTAGCTCGCCTCCTCCTGGCCTGTGAACACATTGTAGAGTTTGAGCTGGCCCGTACACGTCCCCAGCATCAGGAACCGCTCACGGGCAGAGAAGGCACAACACATGAACCCACTCTCATCCTCATCTGCCTCCCTGAACACAGACATGGGACGAAACCTGGGGGAAAGGGGAACATGTTATCCAGAGAAACCTGGGGGAAAGGGGAACATGTTACCCAGAGAAACCTGGGGGAAAGGGGAACATGTTACCCAGAGAAGTCCATCTAAAAACCCAATTAAAAAGATAAAGACAAGGACTTTGAGTCCCCAGTGTATTAGGAACCAACCATACCTGCTAAAGATGAGGTGTCTGTCGAAGCAGCCCCCGTCCACCCCTCCATACTTGGGGTAGACGACCCTGCGTGTGTTTCGGGAGGTAAAGTTGGTTGGGGCCTGGCGCCTCTGCTTGGGTTCGGGGCACTGGTGGGGGGTGAAGAGGGAGAAAGGGGGGCAGGTGGTGACAGGGTTCTTGCAGCGCGCGTGCTGCTCCCTCAGGTACTCTGTGATGATGCTGTCCAGGGCGGGGGGAGAGGGCAGGTGTCTGTCCAGCTGTTTCTTCATGGCTGGACTCTGGCTGAAGGCACCGTAATCTGACTTCTGCCTCAGCACCCGCGGCTTCTTACAGCTGGCAGGCACGGGGCACGGCGACGGGCGCTCTCGCGTGAACACGATCCGACCAATTAGGGGAGAGCCGTTGCTTTGGTGAGGGGTCAACAGGGGAGGGGCGGCTGGAGGGAGTGCGAGGAGTTGCGATGTCGAGGGACGGGGCTGAACTGACAACGGCATGGACGGATGAGAGCCGTGGCTCGCCAACCGCGCTGCAACCCCATTGGCCAGCCGAGGGGTCCGGGGAAGGGCAGGGGCGGGAGAGGCAGGAGGAGGGGGAACAACGACAGGAAGCAAAGCTGAGGAAGATGGGTGGGGGAGGATGGCCATGGGGAGGTCGGCCTCCTTGGTGAGCGTGGTGGCTGTGTCATGCAGGCCTTTGGCCACCAGGTGGTTCCGGATCAACAGCAGTAGCTCCTTCTCAGGGAAGGAGATCCTGGACTGGGCCACCACATTAGCCCTCTGGAGCCAGGCCAGGGACACATCCGTCCCTATCATGAGGGGTTTACCAGACACTCGCTTGATGAGCTCTGCCGCAAACTTGCAGAACTTGACGTGTTCGCTGCGTTTGTCTTGGAGCACAGGCTCCTTCATGAGCTGCTGGATGTGTCCGCTGCTGAAGAGAGGCAGCTTGCTGATAATCTGTCTGACTGAGCTGGAGCGGGACAGACCCACCAGGGCCTTACAGGCCAGGGCCCGGATTTGATCTGCATCTGTGATGGGCATCTTTACCGTCAGCAGGGACAGGAGCACCTACACAGAGAGATTGCAGAAGAACTAGCTATGGTTACAAGTGCATAATAACAGTATTGAGAAATCATAAAAGTAACCCAAACCATTAATGAATAGAGACAAATCAGAGACCAGTAGCGCCCAATAACATACCAGCGTAATATCTATCAATAGACAGTTCTGAAGTTAATCTTCTCTCACCTTGATGCCGTTGTTGGACTGCACCACGTTCCACATCTTGCTGAGCACGCTCTCGCTGCTCTTGGTGGTCTGGGGCAGGCGTCTACGCGGAGTGCCTGAGATGAACTTGCCGATGCTGGACATGCGTTTGTCCGGAGCGCACACACAGTTAATGACCACCTGCAGAGCAGACTTTTGGATCTCGGCGTCGTTCACAAACACCTCTCCCTCCGCCACCAACAGGACTACACTCATACCTGAGGAACAACTGAACATTAAGATTTAACCCCAAAGCAAACAGTCCTGGTCTGCTGGATAGATAAGGAGGTGTCAATAGAACGCCATGGCAGGACAGGTAACGTACCCACGGTGGAGACTGCGTTACCCCCCTCCCCATCTGGCACGGCCACAGACTCAGCCATCAGCAGCTGGGTCTTAGGGATCACCGTCAGGATGCTCAGTATGTCCAGGGCATAACGCACTGTGTCACTCCTAGGGGACAACACGGAGGGAAACAGTCACACAGTTTTACTCGGGTATTCACTTAAATTGTGAAAGGATATAAACAAATGTTCTCCATAATGAATAGAGGTGTATTTTAATATAGAGCAGAGTATTTTAATTATGGATACCCATAAGGCACTGGTTAGTTGTGCAGCAGCTACTCTTCCTGGGGTCCAGCATATTGAAGTTGCACTATGCAGAAATCACTCTGGCATGGTTGCTAAAACTATAACAGTTTGCCTAATTTCAGTTTATGTGACAAAATAAGCTAGTATAGACAAAATAAGCTAGTATAGTGTAGAGAATCATTGTAATCTAAACCACTGTGAAATACATTTTCCATAACCATAAATATTGTTTCAGCTGTTTGAAACTGGTAGAAAAACCGAAAGTAAAAAAGACAAAAACAGGAAGCATGGAAATAGTGCCCATGAACAGATCTACCGCTTCTTAGACTTGCTTTCAAGTAGAATGAGATCTATACATTTGGTCAGGTCGCTCAAAAAGTTACATATTGCCACTTTAAGGCAAATTAAATACAATAATAGCAAATTATTATATTCTCACTGAAAAGGTTGCATTTCTTATCTGTCCTTACCTGCCATAGTAGGTCCTCCAGTCACAAGCAATGGAGATGAGTTGCAGCAGCAGCTGAACACAGGACAGCTTGTGGAAGACCTCAGCTGGCTCCCAGTACAATCTGACTGGGCCGTACTCGATCAGGAACTCCATCATCTCCACCACCTGCTCATGGGTGTAGCTGCACGCCTGGGGAACAGAAAGACAATGAGGCATCTCTGAAGGAAAAACATCACCAAGGTTCATCTGTGATGATGGGTTCCAGGGGGTTGGGGTCAATTCAGAAAGGGACTTTATAAATCCCTATAGAAAGAAATTGGCAATTTGGAGCGAACACAATCATTTCAATCTCCCAACTCAGATGGGACGGCCTGTTCCGCCTACCTTGTAGTAGGGCTGAGGGTGAATGGGAGCGCCCCCCTCAGTCCGCTGCAGGGACTGCTTGACCTGCTCCACCTTGATGGCCAGATGGGCCTCAAAGAACCTGCGCAGGGCCATGCAGGTGTGCTTGGCTGTCTGCCTGCTGGAGAAGATCTGGTCATCACTCAGCAGGGCCGCCTGGTCTTCAGGGTTTAAGATCTCCAACGTACTTATCTGGAGACAGTAGAATTATACACAATAAGCAGCAGTGTACTACACACTGCAATAGTGAGCATGTTCAGAGAACTGATCTAGAGACAGAAATACCAAAACAGTATTTTTTACAAATATTAGAAAACCCTGTCCTAGTGACAGCTAGAGGAAACAGAAGCAAGAATAAACCAGACAGGCCCTCCTACCAGGTTGACGAGGCGTCGGAGGCCGTCCTGCCTGTCGAAGAGCTCCAGCACGGCTCGGTAGGCGAAGGAGATGGAGAAGAACATGGTGGCGTGGCAGCAGCCCGAGGCGTGGGAACACTCCAACAGCCACAGAGTGTAGCTCACCACGTCAGACAGGATGGAGTGGGGCAGCATACACACCTAAGGGGAACAGAGACACATGAAGTGAACAAACAATTTGTATTGACTAAATTTACTTCAATATAAATCTGTGTTACACCCACAAACCACAGGAACAGTTGATCTTTATGGTGTGTGTTTGTGTGTGTCCCCTACCCTCTCCATGGCATCCTGGTTGTAGGCCAGGTAGTAGAGGCACAGGGACACCCCTGTGGCGGCCATGGAAGGCTTGGGGATCTCCAGAAGCTTCTGAACTCCTCCATGGGCCACAAACTGGGCTGCAAACTTCTTATGCAGGAGCAGGGAGGCCAGGTACTACAGGTAGAGAACGGGAATCCTAGGATAATGCTGGGATGCTCTTCTTTAAACAATTGAGACGCATTCTAAGTCAGTTACAGCTAGGGCTGTGGCAGTCACAAAATTTCATCAGCCAGTGATTGCCAAGCAAATAACTGTTGGGTCTCACAGTAATTGACCGTTAATTAACAAACATTCAGCATCTCCTAGCTTCCACACATCTACAGCTGAAGTCGGAAGTTTACATACACCTTAGCCAAATACATTTAAAAACTCAGTTTCACAATTCCTGACATTTAATCCAAGTAAAAATTCCCTGTTTTAGGTCAGTTAGGATCACCACTTTATTTTAAGAATGTGAAATGTCAGAATAATAGTAGAGAGAAGGATTGATTTCAGCTTTTATTTCTTTCATCACATTCCCAGTGGGTCAGAAGTTTACATACACTCAATTAGTATTTGGTAGCATTGTCTTTAAATTGTTTAACTTGGGTCAAACATTTTGGGTAGCCTTCCACAAGCTTCCCACAATAAGTTGGGTGGATTTTGGCCCATTCCTCCTGACAGAGCTGGTGTAACTGAGTCAGGTTTGTAGGCCTCCTTGCTCGCACACACTTTTTCAGTTATGCCAACACATTTTCTATAGGATTGAGGTCAGGGCTTTGTGATGACCACTCCAATACATTGACTTTGTTGTCCTTAGGACATTTTGCTACAACTTTGGAAGTATGCTTGGGGTCATTGTCCATTTGGAAGACCCATTTGCGACCAAGCTTTAACTTCCTGACTAATGTCTTGATGTTGCTTCAATATATCCTCATCATTTTCCTACCTCATGATGCAATTTATTTTGTGAAGTGCCCCAACCCTCCTGCAGCAAAGCACCCCCACAACATGATGCTGCCACCCCCGTGCTTCACGGTTGGGATGGTGTTCTTCGGCTTGCAAGCATCCCCCTTTTGTCCTCTTTGTCCCCATGTGCAGTTGCAAACCGCAGTCTCGCTTTTTTATGGCGGTTTTGGAGCAGTTCTTCCTTGCTAAGCAGCCTTTCAGGTTATGTTGATATAGGACTCATTTTACTGTGGATATAGATACTTTTGCACCCGTTTCCTCCAGCATCTTCACAAGGTCCTTTGCTGTTGTTCTGGGATTGGATTTGCACTTTTTGCACCAAAGTACGTTCATCTCTAGGAGACAGAACACGTCTCCTTCCTGAGCGGTATGACGGCTGCGTGGTCCCATGGTGTTTATGCTTGTGTACTATTGTTTGTACCGATAAACATGGTACCTTCAGGCGTTTGGAAATTGCTCCCAAGGATGAACCAGACTTGTGGAGGTCTACAATTTTTTTCCGGAGGTCTTGGCTGATTTCTTTTGATTTTCCCATGATGTCAAGCAAAGAGGCACTGAGTTTGAAGGTAGGCCTTGAAATATATCCACAGGTACACCTCCAATTGACTCAAATTATGTCAATTAGCCTAATCAGAAGCTTCTAAAGCATGACATAATTTTCTGCAATTTTCCAATCTGTTTAAAGGCACAGTCAATTTAGTGTATGTAAACTTCTGACCCACTGGAATTGTGATACAGTGAATTATAAGTGAAATAACCTGTCTGTAAACAATTGTTGGCAAAATTACTTGTGTCATGCACAAAGTAGATGTCCTAACCGACTTGCCAAAACTATAGTTTGTTTACAAGAAATTTGTGGAGTGGTTGAAAAACGAGTTTTAATGACTCCAACCTAAGTGTATGTAAACTTCTGACTTCAACTGCACATCTACATTTTAAAAAGTCTAATAAATCCATATAATACAGCCTACACCTTCAAAATAAATTCATAATTTATTTTAGACAGGTCTAAAGAAGCATGATATGAAAAAAATGTAGTCCATTTCAGAAGAACAGAATAGCATACTTTGAGTTGTCCTTATGTTAGGTCCTGATCTGGCTATGCCAAATGCCTGTGGGCTAAACTAGTTAATTTAGCAAACAAGATTTACCTAGAATTCCATGGCATTATTTTATAGTATGAAGAATACAATTGAACAAAGCTAAATAAAACAAATATTTCTCCAAACAATTTGAGGGAGTGCGCACATGCGACTATTCTGTGTTGAGCGGTTAACAAAAAATAGGTACTCCTATCTGCTTAATTTAGAGTTATTAATGTAACTTTGGTTGTTCTACAAACATTGGGCTATATGTTTTGATTTTTAATTGATCTTAAGGCTGCATGATACAACTAATGATGATTTGAAAAAAGTTGCTTGAAAAGGCATTAGCTCTGCTTTGTTTTTTGCTGTACAATATTCATCAGTCTCTCATTTACAATTTGACAAATGCCTCAAATTTCCCGGTGGCATTCCCTTTCTGGCTGTACTTCACCCCCCCAAAAATCCATGCCTTCTCCCTGAGAGCTGCGCACTCTCCACCACGTGATCGGGTCTTTCTCAGACTACAAGCGAAGACCGACACATCCGGGACGCAACTGCGAATGTCCTTCTCCAATTCCGAGGTGCATATTGAAGATTTAAAGGAACGGTCCACGTGTATTTTTCGTCAGCCAACAAGATGAGTAGGCCTAACAAACAGCAAAAGCAATCTATCCCACATAGCACAAAAGTCGACCTGTTCTATTCTGTGCGAGAAATAAATATTCCAAATAGTCTGGGACAGTTGTGGGACGCAATAGATCCCAAATTAAAACAACCACTAGCATCAAAAAATCATTTTTTACACAATGTGGCTGACACAACAGATTAGAACGTTTAGCGTAAAATGTTAATAAACTATTAGGCTATTTCTTCACATTATAAGCGCAGCAATGCGCACATGACAGTAGGCCATAAGCGGGAATCTTCCATTAGCTGGAAAACACCATTATCAAAAGTGACCGCAAATACGATTATCCATGTAATGCTTTATTATAGAAGTGAATTTATGGTGAATATTATCTTCCCAAAACTTGAAATAAAAATCTAATTTTATTTGTCACATGCGTCGAATACAACAGTTATTGGTGTTGATAATGGTGTTGACTTTACAGTGAAGCGCTTACAAGCCCTTAACATTTTTTCTTAACTCCATTGTAGGTTAAGTAAAAAATATGAAATAAAAAGTAACAATTAAACCGCAGCAGTAAAATAACAATAGCGAGGTTATATACAGGGGGTACCGGTACAGAGTCAATGTGCGGGGGCACCAGTTAGTGAGGTAATATGTACATGTAGGTAGAGTTAAAGTGACTATGCATAGATAATAAACAGAGTATCAGCAGCATAAAAGAGGGGTCTGGGAAGCCCTTTGAATAGCTGTTCAGGAGTCGTATGCCTTCTGGGTAGAAGCTGTTAAGAAGCCTTTTGGACCTTGACTTAGCGCTCCAGTACCGCTTGCCGTGCGGTAGCAGAGAGAACAGTCTATGTCTAGGGTTGCTGGAGTCTTTGACAATTTTTAAGGCCTTCCTCTGACACCGCCTGGTATAGAGGTCCTGGATGGCAGGAAACTTGTAGTGCCTTGCGGTCGGAGGCTGGGCAGTTGCCATACCAGGCAGTGTTCAACACATGCAACCAGTCAGGATGCTCTAGATGGTACAGCTGTAGAACCTTTTGAGGATCTGAGGACCCATGCCAAATCTTTTCAGTCTCCTGAGGGGGAATAGGTTTTGTCGTTGCCTCTTCACGACTGTCTGTGGACGCCAAGGAACTTGAAGCTCTCAACCTGCTCCGCTACAGCCCTGTCGATGAGAATGGGGGCGTGCTCGGTCCTCCTTTTCCTGTAGACCACAATCATTTTTGTCTTGATCACGTTGAGGGAGAGGTTGTTGTCCTGGCACCACCCGGCCAGGTCTCTGAACTCCTCCCTATAGGCGGTCTCAACTTTGTCAGTGACCAGGCCTACCAGGATCCAGTTGCAGAGGGAGGTGTTTAGACCCAGGGTCCTTCGCTTCGTGATGAGCTTTGAGGGCACTATGGTGTTGAACACTGAGCTGTAGTCAATGAATAGCATTCTCACATAGGTGTTCCTTTTGTCTAGGTGGGAAAGGACAATGTTGAGTGCATTACGAGATTGCATCATCTGTGGATCTGTTCTAGCAGTTTGCAAATAGGGGTGGGTCTAGGATTTCTGGGATAATGGTGTTGATGTGAGCCATGACCAGCCTTTCAAAGCACTTCATGACGGTAGTCATTTAGGCATGTTCCCTTGGTGTTCTTAGGCACAGGGACTATACTATGGTGGTCTGCTTGAAACATGTTGGTATTACAGAATCAGTCGGGGACAGGTTGAAAATGTCAGTGAAGACACTTGCCAGCTGGTCAGCGCATGCGCTGAGTACACATCCTGGTAATCCGTCTTACTCACATCGGATACAGAGAACATGATCAAGGTCATCCGGAACAGTTAATGCTCTCATGCATGTTTCAGTGTTACTGAAACTCACACGCTGCTTATGTATGCCAGTTGAGCTCTAAACTCCTTGTAAAGCAAATGAAGGTGCTTAATTCAAGAAGTTATTTGGCCACTTTAGTTGTGATACAAACCTTATTAAAACATATAGGCCTTTGGGCTTGGTTACATTAGGTGTGCGACTATGATTCGAAAAAGTCGCAAAAAAGGTTATTTCTTATGCTGGGAATCATTCACAAGTGATAATATATAATTCACAACCCATCAGACTATTAATGATTTCATCTTGTCTTTACATATTCTAACAAATACACAATATCAGTCAAAAGTATGTACACACCTATTCATTCAAGGGTTTTTCTTTATTTTTACATTGTAGAATAACAGAAGACATCAAAACTATGAAACATGGAATCATGTAGTAGCCCCCCCCAAAAAATACAAATCAAAATATGTTTTATATCTTTCAGATTCTTCAAAGTAGTCACCTTTTTCCTTGATGACAGCTTTGCACACTCTTGGCATTCTCTCAACCAGCTTCACCTGTAATGCTTTTCCAACAGCCTTGAAGGAGTTCCCACATATGCTGAGCACTTGTTGTCTGCTTTTCCTTCACTCTGCGGTCCAACTCATCCCAAACCATCTCAATTTGGTTGAGGTGATTGTTGAGGCCACAAAGGCACGGCGGTTGGAACCAAAAATCTCAAATTTGTACTCATCAGACCAAAGGACAGGTTTCCACTGGTCTAAAGTCCAATGCTCATGTTTCTTGGCCCAAGCAAGTCTCTGCGTTCATTGCACGCAGTCAGGGTATATGCAACACTTTGGGTAATTTGTCAGAATTTTACATAATTATGACATAACACTGAAGGTTGTGCAATGTAACAGGAATAACGTTTTGTTTTTGAGATGATAGTTTCCGGATTCGACCATATTAATGACCTAAGGCTCGTGTTTCTGTGTGTTATTATGTTATAATTAAGTCTATGATTTGATAGAGCAGTCTGACTGAGCGATGGTAGGCAGCAGCAGGCTCGTAAGCATTCATTCAAAATAGCACTTTTGTGCGTTTTGCCAGCAGCCCTTCGCAATGCATTGCGCTGTTTATGACTTCAAGCCTATCAACTCCCAAGATTAGGCTGGTGTAACCCATGTGAAATGGCTAGCTAGTTAGCCGGGTGCGCGCTAATAGCGTTTCAAACGTCACTCGCTCTGAGACTTGGAGTAGTTTTTTCCCTTCCTCTACATGGGTCTCGCTGCTTCGAGGGTGGCTGTTGTCGATGTGTTCCTGGTTCGAACCCAGGTAGAAACGAGGAGAGGGACGGAAGCTATACTGTTACACTGGCAATACTAAAGTGCCTATAAGAACATCCAATAGTCAAAGGTATATGAAATACAAATCGTATAGAGAGAAATAGTCCTATAATTCCAATAATAACTACAACCTAAAACATCTTACCTGGGAATATTGAAGACTCATGTTAAAAGGAACCACCAGCTTTCATATGCTCTCATGTTCTGAGCAAGGAACTTAAACGTTAGCTTTTCTACATGGCACATATTGCACTTTTACTTTCTTCTCCAACACTTTGTTTTTGCATTATTTAGATCAAATTGAACATGCTTCATTATTTATTTGAGGCCAAATTGATTTTATTGATGTATTATATTAAGTTAAAATAAGTGTTCATTCAGTATTGTTGTAATTGTCATTATTACAAATAAAAAAAATTAAAATTAAAAAACAAACTAAAAATAAATTTAAAAAATAAACGCCGATTAATCGGCAGAGACGGTTTTTTTTTGGGTCCCCCAATAATCGGTATCGGCATTGAAAAAAAATCATAATCGGTCGACCTCTAGTTGAGATGTGTTTGTTACTTGAACTCTGTGAAGCATTTACTTGGGCTGCAATCTGAGGTGCAGTTAACTCTAATGAACTTATCCTCTGCAGCAGAGGTAACTCTGGGTCTTCCTTTCCTGTGGCGGTCCTCATGAGAGCCAGTTTCATCATAGCGCTTGAAGGTTTTTGTGACTGCACTTGAAGAAACTTACAAAGTTCTTCAAATGTTCCAGATTGACTGGTCTTCATGTCTTAAAGTAATGATGGACTATCATTTCACTTATTTGAGGAGTTCTTGCCATATTAAGAACTTGTTCCTTTACCAAATAGGGCTATCTTCTGTATACCACCCCTACCATGCCACAACACAACTGAAATTCCACAAATTAACAAGGCACACCTGTTAATTGAAATGCATTCCAGGTGACTACCTCATGAAGCTGGTTGAGAGAATGCCAAGAGTGCAAAGCTGTCAAGGCAAAGGGTGGCTACTTTGAAGAATCTCAAATATATTTTGATTTCTTTAACACTTTTGGTTACTACATGATTCCATGTGTTAATTCATAGTTTTGATGTCTTCACTATTATTCTATAATGTAAAAATAGTAAAGATAAAGAAAAACCCTGGAATGAGTAGGTGTGTCCAAACTTTTGACTGGTACTGTATGCATGACATTTATATTGATTTAGAATGGACCATCATCATGCTACTGTCTCGAAAAATGGGCAGAGGAAAACATTAATGTAATCTATGCACTTAAATAGAGAATGGAGGATGCTTTTCCAGTGAATAATTTGCATGCCAGCCAGTTAGGCTATACTCCTGTTGTATGGTTGAGCAATGTGCTTAATATTAGGAAAGTTGAGAAATAAATATAGTAGGCCTAGCCTATAGAAAGCTGATGTGATCCTCCTCTTTTTAAGAAAGGCCATCACTCTGTTTTCTCATGCAATTGCATAGCCTATAGAAATGTTGTGCAACATTAGCTCATGGGCTCTCATGAAGTGTTTGATTCGATTTTCAATAACATTTGCATTAATGTCAGAGTAATTAGAGGGACAATATAGTGCTGAGTACCAGGCAGTTAGCAAGTTTGGTAGGCTACTAATGACCAGCAGCATCTGAGGTTGGAGAAGCCTAATTAGCGTGACTAAACGGTCACGTGGAAATTGACTACCCTCGTGACTGGTTGACCACCGGTAATACGATCACCGCAACAGCCATAGTTGTAGCAAGGTTACCTTGAGAGCCTCAAAGGTGAGCTGTACATCGTTGGTCTGCTTCAGGTCCATGTAATGGATGAGCAGCTCACAGGCTCCCATCTGCATGAAGACAGCCAACAGCTGAAAGACAGAAAATAATACAGAGAAATTAATAATTTATGCCAAGTACTACTCGTCTGTCTTGCAGTCTACAGTTATTTATGGCATAATGTCTTCAATGAGTACAGTACTTGCTCTTATATTAGAGTTTGACAAGACTGACATCTGCTGGTAGGTTTATGTAGCAGACACTAACCTCCTGGTACTCCCCCAGAGGGGTGAGGTACTGTAGGATGAGCCTCTGCTCCATTTCCGGGGTCAGAGGGTAAAGGTGATAGTTGTTCCCTATCACCCAGGGGCTCATCTCAGACCAGCTGCTGTTGGACAGCTCGCTGAAGTTCCTCTCCGGCTCCGGCAGGGAGAAGTTCAGCTTCTGTTTCACCTTCCGTCCATTCTCCCTCTCCGCCCTCCTCTTGAGGTGACTGCTGCCCTCCGCTCTGCCGTCTGGGAAGTCCCGGTGGGACAGAGACTGCGGGGCAGACACAGGTTTCATCAGGCCTTTGATGGACGAGCTGGTGCAGCAGCTGGTCTTGTGGGAAGAGTTGTCAGACTCATTGCTGGGGAAGGTGTTCTCCTCTATGTCTTCCTCTGGTCCCTTCTCTGTTCTGTTATTCTCCAAGGGGAAGGGGTTCGCCTCTCTGTCCTCCTCTGGTCCCTTCTCCACCCTCTCCGTGCCGTTATTCCCAGAGGAGAACGGGGTGTCCTCGAAGCCTCCGTCGACAGTCTCCTCATCCAGAGGAAGGAGAGGTTCCCCCAGGGCCTTCCTGGGACTGGGCCGTTTAAACTCCTTCCTGTTCTCAGTGTCCCTGGCCTGCAGCTCACGTAGCCGCTGCAGCATTAGAGGCACCTGAGAGAGCGAGAGATGCATCTAGCGTCATTCAGACACTGATGGACACCATGGCACCCACATGTGGCAACACATGGTTAAATTCAATTGAACCCACATTGCAGTATTTATACAATATCTTATGTTCATGTTGTTAAACCTTCTCAGAGGCTTAATAAAAACACCTCATAATAGGGTTTGGGCACTGACCAGGACTGAGTTCTCCTCCCTGTAGTTGGCAGCGATGTCCTGATTCTCCATGGCTCCAGCCAGCAGGCCCGTAGCATAGATCATCAGGGGCTGCTCAGCCTCCTGGGCCCATTTAAACAGCCTCTCCACTATGCCCTCCTGTCACAAACACAACATCATGATTATTGAATAAGTTGCATATTCTAGCTAACTAAATCTATAAACATGTTTAAGTTCATCTCCACAGAAGCAGGTTGTAGCATACCTTCTCCTGAAAGACCACAGCAGTCTCCAACCCAGGCATGATGTTCTGCAGCAAGCGACAGGCTGCCGTGTTAAGGGTGAGCTCTCTGCTGGTCATCACATAGCTATTCACCAGCTGGAAAAAGACAGGAGTTGAAATAACATGCACTCACCAGATCATCAATTTACAAATAATACTAAATAGGTATAATTGTTTTCCATTCTTACCGCATTCATGAAGTCATCATCTTTGAACAGGATCTTAAGCAGGTGACCCAAGATGCATTCTGGATCAGCTCTCCCTAAGTGACAAAAGGTGGGGAGAATTAAAAATCTACAAAATGTCAACAACTATCACTTTTGCTAGCTATGACTACACACAACAGAAATAAAACATCTTACCAGGGTGCCTGTCATCAAAAGGATCAGGATCAGCTTTGTGATATTCCTCAGTCTCCCTCTCCACCAGCTCTGAGATCCTGAGAGGAAAATAAAACCCATGATATATTCAAAATAGACAACATATTCCTAAATGTCCAGAGACTTTAAAACAAACTTCCATCCATCCCTTCAAGTAATGTGATCTGAATAAAGTGCATTTTTGTTGTTGTTGAAACTTCCCATAATATCCACTGGTGTTACAAAACATTATCCTCCTTTATTACACACACTCACTTGGTGAGGATGTTGACCAGGTCTGGTGTGCTAGCCTGCTGCTCCCCCTCCCACTTCTCCAACCAATGCTCCAGCAGAGCGGTCAGCTCTGCCTTGGAATCCACGCTGGCAGATGCCGACGCCATGGTGTGGTCTAATACACAGAAAACACATGATGAAAGAATGTGCAAAACACTGGATTGGTGCAAGCAAGATGGAAGCATTGAATGTTGGCAGAAAAGTGGTAGGAAATCAATCTAGCCCATTTCAACACTTACAATGACAGGCAACTGACGGATAGTGATAGTCACTCACACTAGCTTACTTATTTGGCCTACTCCTGAAATAAAATATATTTCATGCATGATTTATCTATGCTCACAAACACACACCACGACTTCCTCTCCAGTTGCAACCAGTGACTCAAAGGGGACCTTTCTTTGGGCTTCAGTTCAGAACAGATCCAGATAGACAGCTGCATAGGTCCCTAGAGACTCCAACGGTCAACAGGTGATTTGGTCATGATGCTAGAAACCATCAGCTATCTAACGTTACTGTGTAGTAGCTACTAGTTAGCCTATTACTAACGTCAGCTTGCTACCGTTACTGTCTCTGGAATATATAGCTAAACGTTAGCTAGTTACTGTACATCAGGATGACAAGCAACAGTCATCGGTACCTCGATAGCTAACTTATTTCTTAGAATATCTCTGCAGGTGTGAAATATCCCGTTTAGCTAAATGTACCAGCTAGCTAGCTAGCTACGGATATTCGCTATATAGAGTTACAACGTTGGAAAATCTGTTTGAGCTCAGTTACACTTAGTTCAGTGTTCATAAACAGCTGTTTGCATTGATTGTGCACAAGAGCTAGCTACAAGACCGCCTAGAGTAGACAGTTATTAATGTGCGAGACAGCATTGTTGGCTAACTAACGCTAGCTAAGTAGCTAGCTAGCGAACACATTATTAGCATGTTATGCGAATGCGTACCTTGATTTGCTCAATTTTCCCTCGCTTTCCTTATTCCTTCCACAAAAAAATACTTTTTAAAATCCCGACATACACTTGCTAGCTAGACCTGTATTGTTAAAAACAATACAAACTGCAGATTCGCACAGCCACCTTGTTATCACTTGTTTTAGCACAGCCTTGTTCGGGGTTTATTATGGCGAACACGTTCTACACGGTTGTCACGAGTTACCACAGCCACAAAGTCAAAATTGGATACATCGTAAAAATGCATACTTTATTTTGTTGCTTTTTGGTCCTAATTTAATTTATGGGTTATACATAAGGTTTGTAGTGTGGTTAAGGTTAGGTTTAAAGTCAGTTTTTAAGAAGAGAAATTGTAATAAATAAATAAAAAGAGGTGGGGTTTATGCCTTTGTGGCTGTGCTAACCAGTGACGACCGTTTACACGTCAACGTTTAGCGCCGACTGTCGATTTCTTATGACGCAAACAGGGCCGAGATAAACCAAGATTTGATAATCACAAAACACAGTATGAAATCCTTTATTTATAAAACAAATATTAATGGATTAGAAAACACCCTCAAGATATGTCCAGTTATTCCCTTAATGTGGTTATTTCATAAAATTGTATCAATGTTCATATTTCTGTTTTGTAAGGTAATATCTATAAGAAAATAGTATAACATACAATGGAAATGATATTCAGCCTTCCATTGAACATCAATCACACGGATATTTGTTGTATACAATCATGAAAAAGAGTACAAATTAGCAGACATGTTCACAAATGACAGAACTATCGCATAGTGCAATGCATAGGTTTCATTATACATTACAGCCAGCCTTCCATCTTCACTTTTTCCCCACTGGGCACAGACGTCAATTCAACGTTTATTCCACATTGGTTCAATTTCATTGAAAATATGTGGAAACAACGTTGATTCAACCAGTGTGTGCCCAGTAGGTTCATCCTAGGGCCTGTGTGGTCCCCAATGACTCCTGTGGAAATTGTATTACATCCACATCTATTTCACAAAAAGCGAGTTTGTTTGCAAGTAGAAAATACAAATATTCCAAAAATTCATGCATTTGTTTAATGACATTGTCAATCGTGCAATTTGCTGTCTGCCAACCATAAACTGCTTTATAATCACATTCCTTAGTTCACAGAGTCATATTCAATATAATCAAAGCAATGTCTTCCTCTGAAGCAGATCTGGGTTACATTACTGTGCAGCAACAGGTAGCTGGGTAGTTATCAGCGCTGACTTTGAACTCATTCCCATAGACAAAGTAAATGTGTGAGTCTCCCTTCCACTTGTATGTCACCTTGGTGACAGGAATCAACTCAATGGTCTGGCGCTGCAGAGGGAGAGAGAGTGTGAGAGAGGATTCTGTTATTAAAATAAGCCAAATACCATGACAAACCTTTTCAACTTAGAACAAGCAAATGCACAAACAATCTTCCAGCATAATAAGATACTTCATGTAAAGAAGGAGTTGTCGTTATTTGAATCATGAGGTGGGGGAAAAAAATGTCTGTACCTGTTGTAGAATGCGTGAGGTCTGAGAGAACCTGGTTTGGTGCTCCCTCACTAAACGCTCTGCAGCACGCACCACATTAGGGTCTGGGAACCCCATCACTGGGTAAACCTACACGACAGAGGGTAAATACTGATAGGGAAAACCCATTGTCTCACGTACATCACCAAATATCTTAATTTCATGCAGACTGATATCATATTCCCATAAAAATAGGTCTTTTTTTTTACCATGTACTGAGCGTCCCTAAACATCTCCTGCCCGGACACCTTGCTCAGGTTGACCACATGCAAACCACTCGACTGTTCCACAATGTAGTCATCAAGATTATTAGTCCTAGTAAGTGGGGATACAGAAACAGAGGAAATTAAGTCAAAGTTGAAGACAAGCAATAAACAAATCTTCTAGTTAATCATACAAAAGAAGCAGAGATCTACTGGATCTAGTGCATGACACATACTGTTATTCAGTTGAAAAATGCTGAGCTAACACCAGCACTCACTCACCATATAACCTTGAGGTTGATGAAGACCAAAAGCTGTCGTTTGCCTTTACAGGTCTCACACTCCCTTGACCCTTGACCATGACAATGGCTGCAACTGATGAGAAACAACATGTCAACTACACCATCCAAGTCCCTGAGAGGCCATTGGGAAATGACTGAAATACAAACACTGTACTTTAGCAACACACATTTGCTAAGTAAGCAATTATGATTCTCTGTGGAGTTTCCTTTCCTCCAGAAATGTATTTTTCTCCATAATTTAAAAAAATTAAATTACCTGTGTTTAAAAGCTGATAAAGAGTGCATAACATTCTTACTTGACCCTTCCCCTCCCTTGGCAATGATGGCATCGATCACCACTACTACGGTTACCAGCTCCATTGCACACCCAGCAGATTTTCTGGAAGCGGTGATAAAACAAGGAAATAACACAGCTGACACACTCTGTGGTTTATAGAGCACCAAGGGACAACACTACAGATTAGTTCTTTAGGCTATTGTTTGTGACAGTTAGAATAAACAAAGAGAGAATCACATTCATTCAAACAACTGAAAGTAACTAGTAGTTTAGTTAATGTGGAGGTGCAGTTAATTCAGTAGTCAAAATATTAAATTCTTCTTTTTCTTCTTTTTTTTTTACATTGTTACCAAGGCTGAAATGCAACTGTGAATTATAGTAACTCAATATTGTCGGCTATAAAATAAATAAAGTCCACTAGAGATCCTGGTTCGAGTCCAGGCTCTGTTGCAGCCGGCCACAACCGGGAGACCCATGGGGCGGCGCACAATTGACCCAGCGTCGTCCGGGTTAGGGGAGGGTTTGGCCGGCAGGGATGTACTTGTCCCATCGCGCACTAGCGACTCCTGTGGCGGGCCGAGCGCAGTGCATGCTGACAATGTTGCCAGGTGTACGGTGTTTCCACCGACTCATTGGTGCGGCTGGCTTCTGGGTTAAGCGGGCATTGTACGGGAGTTGCAGCGATGAGACAAGACTGTAACTAAAAATGAGGATACCACAAAATTGGGAGACATTTTTTAAAATAAAATCTGACTGTTGGCCACAGATGTATTTTAATCCTGCACAACTGGCTATATGGTAAACCATTCTTCATGGGAAGGGGATGCATACTGTCCGCGCGTAGCAGGGTGTTGCGGTCTGTGGGCTTTGTATGTAATGCATCACTCTTTGATGATCCAGATAGTTTATTTTTCTCTTATCAGTCTGCAGGGTGCAATTGAGATATTCAGTGATCTCATTTACCCGCGTTTGGGGTAAATAATTTAGAATGAATCCTTCCCAGAGCACAAAAGACATCTATGTATCTCTTCCATAGAAGGACTATAAAAATAATGATGATGCTTATTGTGCTGGGCCAATTGTGCAGCGCCCCATGGGTCTCCTGGTCATGGCTGGCTATGACAGAGCCTGGACTCAAACCCAGAATCTCTAGTGGCACAGCTAGCTCTGCGCCACTCGGGAGGCGCAGTGACAACAATACTAAGAAAATGACAGACAAATTCGAAATGAGAGGCTACAAGGACAAAACTCTTGATGATGGAATGATGACAATATCCCAAAAACCAAGAGAGGAATTTCTAAAAACTAAACCAAAGAAGAAAAACAAAACGCAACAGTCTTTTGGTCTAAGTATCACTGAGTGTTTAGATAAAAGAAAACCTGAAAAAGCATTGGCATATTCTGCAATCAGACCAAAAAAATTGCACACCTATTCAAGGAACCCCCACTGGTACAAGCGTGGCCGCAATATTGGCGACAGCCTAGTGAGATCTGACCTGCCCCGAGCCCACTTAGACACTCTTGGGACCAACAAATGAGGCTCATACGCCGTTCAACAGCACTACAAAAATATATAATTTTCAGACACCCCCACACAGGCCGAAAAATCCCCGTTAGGGGTGTTCTCATGCAAGACAAAGGGAGTAATCACCTGTCCATGAGGGAAAGCCTACGTAAGACAAACTAAAAGACAATTAAAACAATGCATCGCTGAACACTGCAGCCCAATCAGGTGTAAGAACACTGACTATCCAGTAGCAGCTCACTTTGTTGAAGCTAACATCCTATCTCCTCCCTCAAATACACAGGTATTGAGCATGTTACTCTACCAAGGAAAGGAGAAAACATTGAGACCCTGACACAACAGAGTGAGGCCTACTGGATCTCCCCTCTAAAAACACTGACCCCTAGTGGTCTGAACATTGACGTTGACCTAAGGCCCTTTTTTATGAATAAGTCCCCTTTTTAATGAACAATTCTGCTAAATTAACATATTCTTTCTACAGTTTATCAGCGTGAAAGCCAAGATATTCCCTTTGTTGATAATACTTATTGTGCATTACAGTTGAACCAAAAGATTACATGTAACAAAGATGAAATGAGAACAATGAAATATGTATATGAAATTAAAATAATGTATGCTGATGATAATACTATGTACAATATCTAATTATGTTGAACTATTATTTTAACAGTTACACTATATGGCTTTGTGGCAACAGTTTCGGTAAGGCCCTTTCCTGTTTCAGCATGACAATGCCCCCGTGCACAAAGCGAAGTCCATACAGAAATAGTTTGTCGAAATCGGTGTGGTAGAACTTGACTGGCCTACACAGAGCCCTGACCTCAACCCCATTGAATTGGAACACCAACTGTGAGCAAGGCATAATCAACCCAACATAAGTTCCCGACTTCACTAATGCTCTTGTGGCTGAATGGAAGAAAGTCCCCGCAGAAATGTTCCAACATCTAGAGGAAAGCCTTCCCAGAAGAGTTGAGGCTGTTAGAGCAGCAAAGGCGGGACCAACTCTATATTAATGCCCGTGATTTTGGAATGAGATGTTCGATGAGTAGGTGTCCACTATCCATATACTTTTGGTCATCTAGTGTATGACACCCCTCACTATTGTCATTGGTTGCACTAATTGCAATGTTTGTCTACATAACCTGGTTCAAGCATTCATGACATCATCCTGAAGAATGTACAGTTATGCCAAATCGTTGGTGGTTTACCCAATAAATTACTGGGAGGTTGTATATAGAGTGTGCGACTCCCTTTATTTATTTTTTTATAGCCTATAGTTTACTCGCCATTAGTAAGCACCTCCACCAACTTTTTGGGGTGTGCGCCAGCTCATGCTTTTTATTTAACTTAATATTGACACTTACATTACCAACTCCGGCACATTTTTTGCAGGGAGTTCTTCCCATCCCCAAACAGGTATGACAGTTCTGTTGATGAAATTACAGTTTATAAAAAAGGCCTATTTAATCACTTCAGACATACATATTGTATTCAGAACAAGTTCTACAAAAGAAAAGAAAATGGTACGAAGTGTTAGGAAAATACTGTGTATTTCCAATGCGGACCACAGGCATCAGGTAACTTCATACAGTTGAAGTCGGAAGTTTACATACACTTAGGTTGGAGTCGTTAAAACTAGTTTTTCAACCACTCCACATATTTCTTGTTAACAAACTATAGTTTTGGCAAGTCGGTTAGGACATCTACTTTGTGCATGACAAGTAATTTTGCCAACAATTGTTTACAGACAGATTATTTCACTGTATCACAATTCCAGTGGGTCAGAAGTTTGTATTCACTAAGTTGACTGTGCCTTTAAACAGCTTGGAAAATTGCAGAAAATGATGTCATGGCTTTAGAAGCTTCTGATTGACTCATTTGAGGTCAATTAGCCTATTGGAGGTGTACTTGTGGATGTATTTCAAGGCCTACCTTCAAACTCAGTGCCTCTTTGATTGACATAATGGGAAAAATCAAAAGAAATCAGCCAAGACATCAGAAAAAAATGTGTAGATCTCCACAAGACGGGTTCATCCTTGGGAGCAATTTCCAAACGCCTTAAGGTACCACGTTCATCTGTACAAACAATAGTACGCAAGTATAAACACCATGGGATATCGCAGCTGTCATACCGCTCAGGAAGGAGACGCGTTCTGTGTCTTAGAGATGAACGTATTTCAGTGCAAAATGTGCAACTTAATCCCAGAACAACAGCAAAGGACCTTCTGAAGATGCTGGAGGAAACAGGTACAAAAGTATCTATATCCACAGTGAAACGAGTTCTATATCGAGATAACCTGAAAAGCCGCTCAGCAAGGAAGAAGCCACTGCTCCAAAACCGCCATAGAAAAGCCAGACGATGGTTTGCAACTGCACATGGGGACAAAGATCGTACTTTTTGGAGAAATGTCCTCTGGTTTGACGAAACAAAAATTTAACTTTTTGGCCATAATGATCATCGTTACGTTTGGAGGAAAAAGGGGGAGGCTTGCAAGCCGAAGAGCACCATCCCAACCGTGAAGCATGGGGGTGGCAGCATCATGTTGTGGGGGTGCTTTGCTGCAGGAGGTACTGGTGCACTTCTCAAAATAGATGGCATCATGAGGATGGAAAATGAAGTGGATATATTGAAGCAACATCTCAAGACATTAGTCAGGAAGTTAAAGCTTGGTCGCAAATGGGTCTTCCAAATGGACAATGACCCCAAGCATCCTTCCAAAGTTGTGGCAAAATGGCTTAAGGACAATAAAGTCAAGGTATTGGAGTGGTCATCACAAAGCCCTGACCTCAATCCCATAGAAAATATGTGGGCAGAACAGAAAAAGTGTGTGCGAGCAAGGAGGCCTACAAACCTGACTCAGTTACACCAGCTCTGTCAGGAGGAATGGGCCAAAATTCACCCAAATTATTGTGGGAAGATGGTGGAAGGCTACCCAAAATGTTTGACCCAAGTTAAACAATTTAAAGGCAATGCTACCAAATACTAATTGAGTGAATGTAAACTTCTGACCCACTGGGAATGTGATGAAATAAATAAAAGCTGAAATAAATCACTCTACTATTATTCTGACAATTCACATTCTTAAAATAAAGTGGTGATTCTAACTGACCTAAGACAGGGAATTTTTCTAGGATTAAATGTCAGGAATTGTGAAAAACTGAGTTTAAATGTACTTGGCTAATGTGTATGTAAACTTCCGACATCAACTGTATATGCAGGACCAGTCAAAAGTTTGGACACAACTTCTCATTCAAGGGTATTTCTTTATTTTTACAATTTTCTACAATGTAGAATAATTGTGAAGACATCAAAACTATGAAATAACACATATGGAATCATGTAGTAACCAAAAAAGTGCTAAACAAATCAAAATATAATTTATATTTGAGATTCTTCAAAGTAGCCACACTTTGCCTTGACAGCTTTGCACACTCTTGGCATTCTCTCAACCAGCTTTATGAGGTAGTCACCTGGAATGCATTTCAATTAACAGGTGTGCCTTGTTAGAAGTTAATTTGTGGAATTTCTTTCCTTAATGCGTTTGAGCCAATCAGTTGTGTTGTGACAAGGTAGGGGTGGTATACAGAAAATAGCCCTATTTGGTAAAAGACCAAGTCCATATTATGGCAAGAACAGCTGAAATAAGCAAAAAGAAACAACAGTCCATCATTACTTTAAGACATGAAGGTCAGTCAATGCGGAAAATTTCAAGAACGTTGAAAGTTTCTTCAAGTGCAAAAACCTTCAAGCGCTATGATGAAACTGGCTGTCATGACGACATGACAGGAAAGGAAGACCCAGAGTTACCTCTGCTGCAGAGGATAAGTTCATTAGAGTTAACTGCACCTCAGATTGCAGCCCAAATAAACACTTCAGAGTTCAAGTAACAGACATCTCAACATCAACTGTTCAGAGACTGCTTGAAATCAGGCGTTCATGGTCGAATTGCTGCAAAGAAACCACTACTAAAGGTTACAAATAAGAAGAAGAGACTTGCTTGGGCCAAGAAACACGACCAATGGACATTAGACCAGTGGAAATCTCTCCTTTGGTCTGATGAGTCCAAATTTGAGATTTCTGGTTCCAACCGCCATGTCTTTGTGAGACGCAGAGTAGGTGAACAGATGATCTCCGCATGTGTAGTTCCCACCGTGGAGCATGGAGAAGGAGATGTGATGGTGCTTTCCTGGTGACACTGTCAGTGATTTATTTAGAATTCAAAGCACACTTAACCACCATGGCTAGCACAGCATTCTGCAGCGATACGCCATCCCATCTGGTTTGTGCTTCGTGGGACTGTCATTTTCTTTTCAACAGGACAATATCCCAAAACACACCTCCAGGCTGTGTAAGGGCTATTTGACCAAGAAGAAAAGTGATGGAGTGCCGCATCAGATAACCTGGCCTCCACAATCACCCGACCTCAACCCAATTGAGATGGTTTGGGATAAGTTGAACTGCAGACTGAAGGAAAAGTAGCCAACAAGTGCTTAGCATATGTGGGAACTCCTTCAAGACTGTTGGAAAAGCTGGTTGAGAGAATGCCAAGATTGCCTTGATGACACCTTTGCACAAAGGGTGGCTACTTTGAAGAATCTAAACTATTAAATACATTTCAATTTGTTTAATATTTTTTTGGTTACTACATGATTCCATGTGTTATTTCATAGTGTATGTCTTCACTATTATTCTACAATGTAGAAAATAGTCATTAATAAAGAAAAACCCTTGAATGAGTAGGTGTGTCCAAACTTTTGACTGGTACTGTATATATATTTTTTCAGTATATTTTCTGTCATGCTTTAATCAACAGAGAAATACATACCTTGACAGATGAGGTGTTGGGAACTTTGATGACCTGTTTGTCATCCTGAAAAAAGGTGGGGGCTTTGGCAGGGATATCCCAGGGCCCAGGGGGTGACTGGGTATAGGCATCCACTGGCTGACCTAAACCAAAGAAAATAATACAAAATTAAGATATAAATAAATGCAGATACAACAGTGGAACTGGACACTTAAATAACACAATAAATAAATAAATAAATAGGGTCATTTGAATCACCAATATTAGTTACCATTGTATGGCTGCTGACTCCATTCAGTGGTCCTTGACTCAATAAAGGTTTCCAGGCGATACTTAGAATGCGAAACAAAGAAGGAGTATTACATTACAAAGAGTTGAGTAATTCCTTCCTTCACTGTTGGTGATACATACATTATATTTTAAACTTTAGTGCCATCTAGTGTATATTTTTCACATTCTCTGGTCTGGGCCTGTCACTCTTTTATCAAAATAAAGGGACTCCTTTTAAAAAGGGGAGCATGGGGTGTGATTATAGAGGGCCACAGGTAGTCAGTTTCGACCCCAAACTAACCAGCTGTCAATATTCAACATTAACACTGAAGATCAAAGATTCACAGAATAACAATTTTCCTTTGTCCCTCACTCAGGTCATTACAATTCTGTAAAGATCTGAAAAAAGTGTGATAATAACAGGAAGTTGAAGCGCAGGAGAAGAAAAATAAACAGAAAAGCCTGACAAAAGCACTCTTCAATTTTCAGAAAGGGCAGAGTAAAAACATTAATCTTACCCTGTATGTATTGTATGCCTCCATGTTGGTTATCACGCCATCCTTAACTGGTGCTGAACTGTAACAGCACTTACTGGAGGCATACTGGCTAAAGGCCTCCCGAGCAGTGTCTTCGGTGATAGATGGGATACTGTGGAGGATAAAACAACCACATATTTGTCAGTCAACTACACAATTGAGTCTCAGTTTAACTGTCATCACTGGTAGTCTAGTTAAGTACAGCACCTCTTAAGATAAACCTGTTTTCAAGTTTTAATGTCACGTGCACAAGTACAGTGAAATGCCTTTCTTGCAAGCTACAGTACAAACCCAACAGTGCTGTAATCAATATCAATGTAGCACTAAAAATAACATAATGATAGAGAAAAAACACACGAGATGAAATTAAGAACACAAGAAAGTAATAAGCTATAAACAGGGTCAGTTCCAATACCATATTACAATGTGCAGGGATACTGCAGTCAGAGGTAGATATGTATAGGGGTCAGGTGACTAATGCATCAAGATATATGATAAACAGAGTAGCAACAGAGTCAATTATGATTGTATGTTAGTGTGTGTGCATGTGTGTAGAGTCAGTATAAATGTGTGTGAATGTTGTGTGTTTTGTCCTGTGAGTGTGCAGAGACAGTGCAAACATAAAATACAAGGGTCAACTCATAAGTATCCTTGCTGATCAGATCAAATTGTATTTGTCACATGCCGAATACAACAGCTGTAGACCTTACCGTGAAATGCATACTTACGAGCCCTTAACCAACAATGCAGACTTTTAAAAAAGTACGAAAAATGTGCAAAATTAACAAAAGGAAAAATAATAACACAATAAAATAACAATTACGAAGCTATATACAATGGGTACCGGTACTGAGTCAATGTTCAGGGGTACGGGTTAGTGACAATGCATAGATAATGAACAGAGAGTAGCAACAGCAGCATACAGTGCATTCAGAAAGTAGTCAGACCTTGACTTCCTCACATTTTGTTAGCCTTATTCTAAAATTGATTACATTTTTTAAAATGTTTTATTCAATATATACACACACACACACACACACACACAATGCAAAAACAGGAATTTTTGCCAATGTATTAAAAATAGAACATATAGAACTTATTTACTTAAGTATTCAGACCATTTTGCTATGAGACTCGAAATTGATCTTAGATGCATCATGTTGCCATTGAGCATCCTTGAGATGTTTCTACAACTTTATTGGAGTCCACCTGTGGTAGACTGATTGATTGGACATGATTTGGAAAGGCACACACCTATCTATATAAGGTCCCACAGTTGACAGTGCATGTCAGAGCAAAAACCAAGCCATGAGGTCGAAGGAATTGTCCGTAGAGTGCCAAGACAGAATTATGTCGAGGTACAGATCTGGGGAAGGGTACCAAAACATTTCTGCAGCATTGAAGGTCCCCAAGAACACAGTGGCCTCCCTCAAACTTAAATGGAAGAAGTTTGGAACCACCAAGACTCTTCCTAGAGCTGGCCGCCCAGCCAAACTGAGCAATCAGGGGAGAAGGGCCATAGTCAGGGAGGTGACTCTGACAGAGCTCAAGAGTTCCTCTGTGGAGATGGGACAAACTTCCAGAAGGACAACCATCTCTGCAGCACTCCGCCAATCAGGCCTTTAGTATAGTGGCCAGACGGAAGCCACTCCTCAGTAAAAGGCACATAAAATCCTGCTTGGAGTTTGCCGAAAGGCAGCTAAAGACTCTCAGATCATGAGAAACAAGATTATCTGGTCTGATGAAACCAAGACTGAACTCTTTGGCCTGAATGCCAAACGTCACATCTGGAGAAAACCTGGGACTGTCCCTATGGTGAAGCATGGTGGTGGCAGCATCATGCTGTGAGGATGTTTTTCAGTGGCAGGGACTGGGAGACTAGTCATGATCGAGGCAAAGATGAACGGAGCAAAGTACAGAGAGATCCTTGATGAAAGCCTGCTCCAGATCACTCAGGATCTCCGACTGGGGTGAAGGTTCACCTTCCAACAGGGAAACGACCCTAAGCACACAGCCAAGATAAAGCAGGAGTGGCTTCGGGACAAGTCTCTGAATGTCCTTGAGTGGCCCAGCCAGAGCCCGAACTTGAACCCGATCAAGCATCTCTGGAGAGACCTGAAAATAGCTGTGCAGCGATGCTCCCCATCCAACCTGACAGAGCTTGAGAAGATCTGCAGAGAAGAATGGGTGAAACTCCCCAAATACAAGTGTGCCAAGCTTGTGGAGTCATACCCAAGGCTGTGATCGCTGCCAAAGGTGCTTAAACAAACATGCTTGTAGCGACTTCAACAAAGTACTGTGTAAAGGGTCTGTATTTTTCTTTGTTGAATCTTAATTTTGCTTTGTCATTATGGGGTATTGAGTGGATTGACAATGGAAAAAAAATGTTTTAATCCATTTTAGAATAAGTCTGTAACGTAACAAAATGTGGAAAAAGTCAAGGGGTCTGAATCCTTTCCGAATGCACTGCATGTAATGAGCATAAAGGAATGTCAGTGTATGTACAGTTGAAGTCGGAAGATTACATACACCTTAGCCAAATACATTTAAACTCAGTTCTTCACAATTCCTGAAGTTTACATACACTCAATTAGTATTTGGTAGCATTGCCTTTAAATTGTTCAACTTGGGTCAAACATTTTGGGTAGCCTTCCACAAGCTTCCCACAATAAGTTGGGTGAATTTTGACCCATTCCTCCTGACAGAGCTGGTGTAACTGAGTCAGGTTTGTAGGCCTCCTTGCTTGCACATGTTTTTTCAGTTCTGCCCACAAACTTTCTATAGGATTGAGGTCAGGGCTTTGTGATGGCCACTCCAATACCTTGACTTTGTTGTCCTTAAGCCATTTTGCCACAACTTTGGAAGTATGCTTGGGGTCATTGTCCATTTGCGACCAAGCTTTAACTTCCTGACTGATGTCTTGAGATGTTGCTTCAATATATCCACATCATTTTCCATCCTCATGATGCCATCTATTTTGTGAAGTGCACCAGTCCCTCCTGCAGCAAAGCACCCCCACAACATGATGCTGCCACCCCCATGCTTCACGGTTGGGATGGTATTCTTTCGGCTTGCAAGCCTCCCCCGTTTTCCTCCAAACATAACGATGGTCATTATGGCCAAACAGTTCCATTTTTGTTTCATCAGACCAGAGGACATTTCTCCATAAAGTACTATCTTTGTCCCCTTGTGCAGTTGCAAACCGTTGTTTGGCTTTTTTATGGCGGTTTAGGAGCAGTCTCTTCTTCCTTGCTGAGCGGCTTTTCAGGTTATGTCAATATAGGACTCGTTTCACTGCGGATATAGATACTTTTGTACCTGTTTCCTCCAGCATCTTCACAAGGTCCTTTGCTGTTGTTCTGGGATTGAGTTGCACATTTTGCACCAAAATACGTTCATCTCTAGGACACAGAACGCGTCTCCTTCCTGAGCGGTATGACAGCTGCGATATTCCATGGTATTTATACTTGCGTACTATTGTTTGTACAGATGAACGTGGTACCTTCATGCGTTTGGAAATTGCTCCCAAGGATGAACCAGTTTTGTGGAGATCTACAATTTTTTTTCTGATGTCTTGGCTGATTTCTTTTGATTTTTCCTATGATGTCAAGCAAAGAGGCACTGAGTTTGAAGGTAGGCCTTGAAATACATCCACAGGTACACCTCCAATTGACTCAAATTATGTCCATTGGCCTATCCGAAGCTTCTAAAGCCATGACATCATTTTCTGGAATTTTCCAAGCTGTTTAAAGGCACAGTCAACTTAGTGTGTGTAAACTTCTGACTCAGTGGAATTGTGATACAGTGAATTAATTATAAGTGAAATAATCTGTCTATAAACAATTATTGGAAAAATGACTTGTGTCATGCACAAAGTAGATGTCCTAACCGACTTGCCAAAACTATAGTTTATTAATAAGAAATTTGTGGAGTAGTTGAAAAACGAGTTTTAATGACTCCAACCTAATTGTATGTAAACTTCAACTGTATGTATGTATGTATGTATGTATGTATGTATGTATGTATGTATGTATGTATGTATGTATGTATGTATGTATGTATGTATGTATGTATGTATGTATGTATGTATGTATGTATGTATGTATGTATGTATGCATGCATGCATGCATGTATGTATGTATGTATGTATGTAAATATGCATGTGTGTCCTGTGTAGTTTGCAAGGACAGCTATGCAGAAAAATGTATGACGAGACAAAATTATGGCAATTGTATTGTACACCTACTTCCAGTTTGATTGTGCAGGACCAGGCTGAGGCTGAGGGGCTGGGTAAGATGGCATAGGAGGGGGCAGGTACCCACCTACAGTAAAACATAATGAGACGGGCTTTCAACATGTTTGTTATTAGGCAGTTATTACTCTATATGGAATTTCCAACCATAAGGAACAGTGCTGGTGTGGTACGCGACTTGTTTGCTAATAAAACTAAAGATCACTGGCAGGAAACATAGGACCATGGTCCTCAGGTCACATACCTCCGCCCCCGGCCACCGTCCCTTCATATCCTGGCACGCTGTCAAACATACTGGCTGGAGGAGCGCTAGGGCCGTCGCACACAGGTGGGGCAAACATTGCTGAGAAAAAAAGACAAACCAGTTCAGATTCAGGAGTGAAGAGCAGGGCTGGGGTCAATTCGAATTGAAGGCAGTTGATTTAGGAAGTGATTTCAATTAAAAATTCTAAAAATGGAGAAAAAAAATTGAAAAGCTTATTGAGAAGTTATTGAAAAATAGATGCTGTTTTTTTTCTCATTTTGAATTGTTATTTAAGTTCACTTCCTGAATTGACTGCCTTTAATTCGAATTGTCCCACTGCCCTGGTGAAGAGACACTTACATATAATTGTGGTCATTTGAACCAGCTTAATTCTCTTAAAATCAGTGCTTGACTTGGGATGGAAGAAGTGCAGGAGCTGTCTTTTTCCAAGACAGTTGATTAGACTTTGTTCACTGAAATTCACAAATGACATTATGATTATTGACTGTTAATGGTTTATACACTTTTTCCATGACTTTCAACCAAATTTTCCTTACTATTATAGCCTACATGAAAAAGTAAGCATTATTGACACTGGGAAGCTGCTGTGTCTGATCCCATGTAGACCTACCACCTCCTGCCGTTGTGCCCTTGATCAAGGCACTTAGCCCCCCACACAAAGCTGAGTCACATGTTGTCAACCCTCCATCTGGAGAGCTCCTGGGTGTGCAGGCATGGCTTTTTCAACATTACAACCAAGTACTTGTCTTTATAAAGTCTTCCCTCATTCAATAAATCAGGGACCAAAATGGATAAATTAGGCTACTTCAAAGAAAGGTATCCAACTAGACATGTTTACATTTAATGCTCAAATATTTGTTTTGGGGAGATCTATGCACAGGAAGTTATTTGTCATTAGGCTATTCTTAATTATATTTTTACGTTGTAGTAATTACATGGCTACTGTTTAATTAATAGAGGGGAATGCCAGCTTTCCAACGGTATAGATTTAGTTAGGCTCTACAGTGCAGGTGGAAAGGAAACAACGAAATTAATGCTTAGTTAGCTATAGCTACCTAGCGAGATAACTGCTACAAGTTATGTTTTGAATTGGCGATCTCGTTTGTCTGTCATTATTTTATACCTGCTGCTTAAATGTCGCACTCTCTTCTCCTCCGGCAACGGCATACACGCAGCACACTCAGACATGCAAAGAAGGGCCATAACGATAATTGCTTATATGGGAGTTTTATAATTGATTGATCATATTTATTAGTGTGCTTTCATGAATTACATTAAAAACAATTAAACTAATTTCCATGACCTCCCTCTTTTGACAATTTGAACAGCGCACCATGCCATTCAGGCTGGCACATTTTCAATCTGCGCAATCTCGACAAACCTACTGTCACTCACAGATTCACAGACTAAAGGCAAATAAACATGAACAAATCGGAATCAGGAAATGAATGCCCACTCTCCATTTCTGTTCAATGAAGATCCCGCCTTAATCCCGCTCTGATCAAGTTTTTTTTGTCTCGGTGTTTATAGCTATAGGCTACTTTGTTTTTATAGAGGAGCTGGCACGCAATTCTCCAAAAATTAGAAGCGCTGGTATGGCGTTCCAGACAGCTCCAGCCCAAGTCAAGCACTGCTTAAAATAATTATGAAACCTCACTTAAAATATCTCCTGGTGTGTCCCCATGCCAGACTATTGAACTAAACATCAAATTGACCCCTGATCCGCATTGACAGAGCATAAAGGTGGGGAAATAACCTAGTTGTTGTCGACCTCATAAAAACGTATTGGTTGCTACAAAATAACATTTAGAACATCACAAAATTGTTACCTGTTTCCTAGGTGACACTCAGACACAGTTGAAAAAGGTAGCTAGCCTACATACAGTGGCAAGAAAAAGTATGTGAACCCTTTGGAATTACCTGTACTTCTGCATAAATTGGTCATACAATTTGATCTGATCTTCATCTAGGTCACAACAATAGACAAACATTCTGCTTAAACTAATAACACACAAACAATTATATGTTTTCATGTCTTTATTGAACACACCATGTAAACATTTACAGGGCAGGGTGGGAAAAGTATGTGAACCCTTGGATTTAATAACTGGTTGACCCTCCTTTGGCAGCATTAATCTCAACCAAACGTTTTCTGTAGTTGCGGATCAGACCTGCACAATGGTCAGGAGGAATTTTGGACCATTCCCATTTACAAAACTGTTTCAGTTCAGCAATATTCTTGGGATGTCTGGTGTGAACTGCTCTCTGGAGGTCATGCCACAGCATCTCAATCGGGTTGAGATCAGGACTCCAGAAGGTGTATTTTGACTGGGCCACTCCAGAAGGCGTATTTTCTTATGTTGAAGCCATTCTGTTTATTTACTTCTGTGTTTTGGGTCGTTGTCCTGTTGCATCACCCAACTTCTGTTGAGCTTCAATTGGCATACATATAGCCTTACATTCTCCTGCAAAATGTATTGATAAACTTGGGAATTCCTTTTTCTGTCGATGATTGTAAGCTGTCCAGGCCGAGGCAGCAATGCAGCCCCAAACCATGAAGCTCCCTCCACCATACTTTACAGTTGGGATGAGGTTTTGATGTTGGTGTGCTGTGCCTTTTTTTCTCCACACAATGTTGTGTTCCCTCCAAGCAACTCAACTTCAGTTTAATCTGTCCACATAATATTTTGCCAGTAGCACTGTGAAACATCCAGATGCTATTTTACAAACTTCAGATGTGCAGCAATGTTTTTTTTGGACAGCAGTGGCTCCTTCCATGGTGTCCTCCCATGAACACCATTCTTGTTACGTGTTTTACGTATCGTAAATTCTTCAACAGAGATGTTAGCATGTTCCAGAGACTTCTGTAAGTTTTTAGCTGACACTCTAGGATTCGTCTTAACCTCATTGAGCATTATGCGCTGTGCTCTTGCAGTCATCTTTGCAGGATGGCCACTCCTAGGGAGAGTTGCAACAGTGCTGAACTTTCTCCATTTGTTGACAATTTGTCTTACTGTGGACTGATGAACATCAAGGCTTTTAGAGATACTTCTGTAACCCTTTCCAGCTTTATGCAAGTAAAAATGTTTTTTTTATCTTGGGTCTTCTGAGATCTCTTTTGTTCAAGGCATGGTTCACGTCAGGCAATGCTTCTTGTGAATAGCAAACTCACATTTTGTGAGTTTTTTTAAGGGCTGGGCAGCTCTAACTAACATCTTCAATCTCGTCTCATTGATAGGACTCCACATTAGCTGACTCCAATTAGATTTTGGAGAAGTCTAGGGGTTCACAATTTTTCCAGCCTAAACTGTGAATGTTTAAATTATGTATTCAATATAAACAAGAAAAATACACGTGTGTCTGTGTGTGTTATTAGTTTAAGCAGACTGTGTTTGTCTGTTGTGATTTAGATGAAGATCAGATCTAATTGTATGACCAATTTATGTAGAAATCCAGATAATTCCAAAGGGTTCACATACCTTTTCTTGCCACTGTACATATTTGAAGTAATATTCTGTATACCACCCCTACCTTGTCACAACACAACTGATTGGCTCAAACGCATTAAGGAAAGAAATTCCACAAATGTACTTTTAACAAGGCACACCTGTTAATTGAAATGCATTCCAGGTGACTACCTCATAAAGCTGGTTGAGAGAATGCCAAGCGTGTGCAAAGCTGTCATCAAGGCAAAGCGTGGCTACTTTGAAGAATCTCAAACATAAAATATATTTTGATTTGTTTATCACTTTTTTGGTTACTACATGATTCCATGTGTTATTTCATAGTTTTGATGTCTTCACTATTATTCTACAATTTAGAAAATAGTAAAAATACAGAAAAATCCTTGAATGAGTAGGTATTCTAAAACTTTTGACCAGTAGTGTACATCTAAAACCCCTAGAGTTTTGGTCTTTGACCTCCCTTGTCCATAGCACACCCATTAGAATTGCCATTTTTTATTTAACTGATTTTACATAAATATTTCCTGTGATAGGTCTAAATTTCAATAGCTTTACACTTTGTCCGTATGAACTACAGATCTACAGACAAGTGTCGTGAGTTCCTTGACCCTTCTTATCAAATGTACACGTTTTTTCCTCCACTTGGAAATATTTATTTTTATTACATTTACGTCATTTAGCAGACGCTCTTATCCAGAGCGACTTACAGTAGTGAATGCATACATTTCATACTTTTTTTTTTTTTGGTACTGCTTTGGTTACTAATTCACATGCATATCTACTTTTCTATAGCTTTATATCCAGATGGTTTTCAAATCGAACACTGAAAATACTTTCCAATATTGTACATATTTAAAATAGTCACCTCCAAAATATTTGGCACCCATGATAAAGATAAATAAATCATCAAATAAATCATTCAAAATGAGATATTACATTATTTTATACTAACACAATTGGTCAGAGAAAGAGATTTTGTTTAACACCCGTTTTCAATACTCCAGCACTTTCCCCTTGCAACGATAACGACACTGAGCCTTATTCTAAAATGTTTTATGAGATTGGAGAACACATTGGGAGAGATGGGTGTTTTCACATACAGTCCTCTAAAATAACCGATCTCAGTGAACTCCGGGGTAAAGAAATTGCAAAAGAACTGTTCTCTTTGTATTCACACTGCCCTTGCCTTTGAATGAAGATAATTATTTTGCCAGTTCACTTCACATTTTGTGGTCTGAGTCCTCTTTGCATTCACATTGCTGTGTTTAAAAAGGAACCAAGATCTTTTTCCAAAATTCACGTAATGCACTCTGGGTTTTTACAAAGTGCAGGACAAGCCATTCCATCTGACCGTGCTATCGGACAGCTAGATATACCTACTTACATTTTGTAAGCTAATAGATAGCTTTAAGATTTTTAAAAATGCGGCATAATAATTGTAATCAGAAGATACCAATAATATTTATATGTTAATAGTAACAGAATAAATAGCAAAATAATAACTGCAGATTAAAAAATGCTACATAAAAAAATTAAAACTGCCCTTTAAGAGTGTGTCATGATTATCATCAAATGTTTCTTCTCGCACTATTCAAACCCAACAATCGAATAAAGAGCTATGAAGGTCTCTTAGCCTATAGATAACATATTACGAACAAATAATCGGACCATCGTGTCAGTATAAAACGCTACACATATTTTGGTATTTATGTGCATCCTTGAGAATCGCTAATAGATATCCAAAAACAGCACACGGTTTTCTCTCCCACAAACCTGCACATCATCATCTTATCTCTTTTGTGACACCAATGTGAGGGGTTATGGCAGGAGAAACAGTGTTGTAGTAGTCTAGTGTGTGGTGCAGGAATAATGACACGCTAACCTGGGGAGCTTTGTGTTCACATTGTCCGAAAAAAGGGAACCAGACTGGAATTCAAGCGACCCAAACTCAGTCCAGAGACTCAAATCAAATCTTATTAGTCACATACGCCGAATACAACAGGTGTATTGAATTGCTTACTTACAAGCCCCTAACCAACAATGCAGTTTAAAAAATACAAATAAGAAATAAAAGGAATTAAAGAGCAGCAGTAAAATAACAATAGCGAGACTATATACAGGGGGTACCGGTGCAGAGTCAATGTGTGGG
Source organism: Salmo trutta (assembly GCF_901001165.1). Classification (NCBI taxonomy): domain Eukaryota; kingdom Metazoa; phylum Chordata; class Actinopteri; order Salmoniformes; family Salmonidae; genus Salmo; species Salmo trutta. Next base: position 30,019,044 of record NC_042986.1, on the reverse strand, counting down.
GGCACTGGTTAGTCGAGGTAATATGTACATGTAAGTAGCGTTATTAAAGTGACTATGCATAGATAATAGAGTAGCAGCAGCGTAAAAGAGGGGGGGGGGCAATGCAAATAGTCTGGGTAGCCATTTGATTAGGTGTTCAGGAGTCTTATGGCTTGGGGGTAGAAGCTGTTTAGAAGCCTCTTGGACCTAGACTTGGCGCTCCGGTATGGCTTGCCGTGCGGTAGCAGAGAGAACAGTCTATGACTAGCGTGGCTGGAGTCTTTGAAAATGTGTAAAATCATCGAGGATAACACAAAGTCTGGGACTTTTTCCATTGTGTTCCACTTGAGACAAGATGGATAGGCAAGATCAAACACAATTAAACACAGTATGGCATTTAGATAATAAGACCTAAAAACAAAGAAGAAGAACATCTGTCTCATCATTGCAGGTACATTCACAACTGTCTTGGTACGTTTGGACCATGATAGTTCGTTGGTGATGTGGGCACAAAGGAACTTGAAGCTCTCAACCTGCTCCACTACAGCCCCGTCGATGAGAATGGGTGCATGCTCGGTCCTCCTTTTCCTGTAGTCCACAATCATCTCCTTTGTCTTGATCACATTGAGGGAGAGGTTGTTGTCCTGGCACCACATGGCCAGGTCTCTGACCTCCTCCCTATAGGCTGTCTCATCGTTGTCGGTGATCAGGCCTATCACTGGTGTCATCGGCAAATTCTATGATGGTGTTGGAATCGTGCCGGGCCGTGCAGTCATGAGTGAACAGGGAGTACAGGAGGGGACTGAGTACGCACCCCTGAGGGGCCCGTGTTGATGATCAGCGTGGCGGATGTGTTGTTACCTACCCTTACCACCTGGTGGCGGCCCGTCAGGAAATCCAGGATCCAGTTGCAGAGGGAGGTGTTTAGCCCCAGGGTCCTTAGATTAGTGATGAGTTTTGAGGGAACTATGGTGTTGGAACACTGAGCTGTAGTCAATGAATAACATTCTCACATAAGTGTTCCTTTTATCCAGGTGGGAAAGGGCAGTGTGCACAGGGACTATGGTGGTCTACTTGAAACATGTTGGTATTACAGACTCAGACAGGTAGAGGTTGAAAATGTCAGTGAAGACACTTGCCAGTTGGTCAGTGCATGCTTGCAGTACACATCCTGGCTAATCCGTTTGGCCCTGCGGCCTTGTGAATATTGACCTGTTTAAAGGTCTTACTCACATCAGCTGCGGAGAGCGTGATCACACAGTCGTCCGGAATAGCTGGTGCGCTCATGCATGTTTCAATGTTATTTGCCTCGAAGTGAGCATAGAAGTAGTTTAGCTTGTCTGGTAGGCTCGTGTCACTGGGCAGCTCTCGGCTGTGCTTCCCCTTGTTGTCTGTAATGGTTTGCAAGCCCTGCCACATAAGACGAGCGTCGGAGCCGGTGTAGTACGATTCGATCTTAGTCCTGTATTGGCGCTTTGCCTGTTTGATGGTTCGTCAGAGGGCATAGCGGGATTTCTTATAAGCTTCCGGGTTAGAGTCCCGTTCCTTGAAAGTGGCAGCTCTAGCCTTTACCTCAGTGCTGATGTTGCCTGTAATCAATGTCTTCTGGTTGCGGTACGCACGGTCACTGTGGGGATGAAGTCATCGATGTACTTATTGATGAAGCCAATGACTGATGTGGTGTACTCCTCAATGCCATCGGAAGAATCCCGGAACATATTCCAGTACGTGCTAGCAAAACAGTCCTGTAGCCTAGCATCTGCTTCATCTGACCACTTTTTTTATTGACAGAGTCACTGGTGCTTCCTGCTTTCATTTTTGCTTGTAAGCAGGAATCAGGAGAATAGAATTATGGTCAGATTTGCCAAATGGAGGGCGAGGGAGAGCTTTTTACACGTCTCTGTGTGTGGAGTAAAGGTGGTCTAGAGTTTCTTTCCCTCTGGTTACACATTTAACATGCGGATAGAAATTTGGTAAAACAGATTTTAGTTTCCCTGCATTAAAGTCACCGGCCACTAGGAGCGCTGCCTCTGGATGAGCTTTTTCCTGTTTGCTTATGGAGGAATACAGCTCATTGAGTGCGGTCTTAGAGCCAGCATTGGTCTGTGATGGTATGTAGACAGCTACGAAAAATACAGATACTCTATCCACCTTGAGAGTTTCTCATGATAAGCTTCCTTAGATATTGTGCACCAGCTGTTGTTTACAAATATACATAGCCCGCACCCCTTGTCTTACCAGACGACTCTGTTCTATCCTGCCAATACAGCGTATGACCAGCCAGCTGTATGTTGATAAAGTCGTCATTCAGCCATGACTCCGTGAAGCATAAGATTTTAATGTCCCGTTGGTAGTTTAATTTTCCTCAGGTCGTTGATTTTATTTTCCAATGATTGCATTTTAGCTAGTAGAACGTAAGGCAGTGGGGGTTTATTCGATCGCCTACTAATTCTCAGAAGGCAGCACGACCTCCGGCCTCTTTTCACGCACATGACGGGGATTTGGGGAAACGGTATGTCCTTCACGTCGGGCTCGTTAAAGGGGAAAAAAAAGCTTCTGCCAGTTCATGGTGAGTAATCGCTGTTCAGAAGTTATTTTCGGTCATGAGAGACACTAGCAGCAACATTATGTACAGAATAAGTTAAAAAAGAAATTACAAACAATGCAAAAAGACAAACAAAAAAAAAGTTAGTTAGGAGCAAGTGAAACATCAGCCATCTTCTCCAGTGCTATGATACATGACTGAGATGGCCATTGCAAAATGTTGATTTTTGTGGTCAATTTACCCTATATTTGTGGATTTTTATGTATGCTTGGGGTTATTGTCTTGCTGGAAGATCCACTTCCGGCCAAGTTTCAGTCTCCTGGAAGAGGCAACCAGGCTTTTGGCTAAAATGTCCTGGTATGTGGTAAAGATCATAATGCCGTTGACCTTAAAAAGTGCCCCAGGACCAGTGGAAGCAAAATTACCCCATAAAATCAAAGATCCACCACCATATTTTACAGTAGGTATGTGGTCATTTTCTGCATATGCCTCCGTTTCTAAACACCAGAGTCATCGCTGATGTGCGTGGCCAAAAAGCTCTACTTTCCTCTCATCTGATCATAGCACCGGTTCCAATCCAAGTACCAATGAAATTTAGAAAACTCCAGCCGGTGCTATGGCCCGATGACATGAAAATACAGCTCTTTGGCCACACACACCAGTGGTGGGTTTGGTGTAAAAAAAACAGAAGCATACGCAGCAAAGGACCTCATACCTACTGTAAAAAAATAAAAATAAAAAATTACACAATTGCACTTTTATGACAGTTGCTAAACGACCTGAGTGCCAGAAAACAACTCTGTAATTAAGGTTAGAGTTCGACTATTGGTAAAAACAAAGTGTGTACATTGAACTCTACCGTCATCTGATTCTAGATATAGCACCCTAGGAACTTCCGCCAGAGTGTAATTGACGAGTAAACCACCGAATAAATCTACTTGTCTTGAATTGAAATTACACGACGTCATCATTCACAGCAGCAGAGAGCCCTACAGATGGCATTTGAAATTGAATCATTACAGCATCAGGCTACAAACAAATACTTTATAACGTTATAAAATGTTCAAAAACTCACACAATGATGTGAGAATTCACACGACAGAGGCTATTATTCATCAAGTTCAAATACAACAAGTAGATAGGCTAATAATTCAACATAAATACATAGACGATGAAATGGATTCAGGAGATTACCTGGACTTCCTTCTGCTGTTGGTGCATATCCAGTATTGACGGTGCCATAAGACCCATAGCCGCTATGAAAATATAACAGGTAAAGTTAAAGTAGAAGAGCAATGTGTGATTTAAATTGCTACAGACTACACTTTCTATCAAGATGTTCATTTGATTGTATCATCACAGAGGTCTGTATTGGCTCTCATGTTTTTTAAAAGTATAGTATATATATGCTAGGCCTAATACCATGGAAAATAACCACAATCTCCATACATATGAATTTTACACAAATGACGTTCTCACCTTAGAATCGGGGTACTCTCCATTTCCACCTAAGCTTTCACAACATTCAAAGAAATAATGCGAGAGTTTGTTCGCTTTAGGTTCCCACCCTTGCATGTGATTCATAAAATATTACCGTAAATCATTACACATATCCAAATAATCCCCTTCGTCTGTGGTTCAAGGGCTCGCAACTCTTCCTCTTTTTTTAGCAAATCTGATGAAACACCAAAAACACAATTTCCCCTTAACAATAACTTTACACAATTTCGATTCAGGCTAAACCATCTCTTCGTTTCGTTTCGTGTTGAGGAAGTCCCGTAGTATTTGCGACCCTGATCTAGGATCAGTTTAGGCTTCTTGCTAACAATGATAATGACAATTGTTTGGGTGCTGGAAGCGGATTTTGGATCAGCTTCTTGAGAAACCAGCAACCCCGTGACAAGTGATGATTGCGTGCCTCACACAGGGAAAGCATTCATGGGAAACAATTTACCTACAATACCTTATACGTGACGAATTGCTTACAATGAGTAATTTTCAGGGAGATGTCCTCAATTTGACATAAATAAGAACAGCTATTTAGCCTAGTGCCTACACTAGTTACGTACTTTAATTTATCTCATTTAATACACTACCCATAACACTTTGCGGTCCTTCCGGAAGCCCTTTTCTCCCCTTCCGCCGTTGCCGTATCCTCCTTAAAATTATACAGGCGGGTGAGTTATCTAAATCTATGTCCATCTACATATTTAGAAGACGTAATAACATTTATCTAACTCAATAATCACCTATGTGAATTCAAGTTCTACAATTTACCGCAAAATTATAGGCATTGCACATTTCTAATCCCTCAAATGCCATGGTCTCGAACGGCTTGCTTTCCCAGTGGCTAGCTAGTTACCTTTCCGCACCGGTGTCACCAATATCATAACTGTCTAGTTCTCTTGCTAGTAGCTACGTCCATACAGTGGGGCCGACACGTGTTTAATAAAACACCCCGCTTTGATTTTGCATGGTTTTTTATAGCTAACGCCAAGGTTTTAGACTCGTACTGAAATGCATATCACACAAACTAGTTAGGTATGTAGCTATTTATCATATTGCCATACACAACACAGTCAACTAACTCGCGCTAGTTAGCCCAAGCTCATGCCTTCCAACAATGTTGATTGCTTTAGAACGCACTTGCTGCCTACTTCAATGGGATTGACATGTTACAAATTCATATCATTACACTATCGGCATCATGTGTTTACACCGTTTAGTTACCTGTAGCTTGTCATTGTGATACAGGGGAAATCTAAATGGCTTGCGTGAGCCAACTGCTGGTAGCTAGTTAGCTTGTTTCTAGCAATACGAGTTGTTGGCCGAACTAGCTAGTCATGTTATGGTAACTAACGTTACACAGCCACTGATTGTGGGCGATTTGATATGCTATAATTGTTGATGTTAATTGTCGCCTGTGTGTTTAATGTTAACAAATTACCTTTCCTCCTCAGGTCACCATGGCAGCCCTCAGACCTCTTACCAAACCGAAGATTGTCAAGAAGAGGGTTAAGAAATTCATTCGCCATCAGTCTGATAGATATGTCAAGATCACGGTAAGCGCATTTGCTAAACGCATATCAAAGGTGGCACAATTCCCTTTATTATTGTATGGTTGCATATCATGTAATTTGTGGAGGAAACAAGGCTTTTCAAACATTGCACTTGCAGGGAGGCAAAGGACATTCATCTCCCTCAAGCAGAATAGTTAGAAGGAACATTGATCCTAGCTGCGGTTCTATGTAACGTCTTTGCCTTTCCGCCTCCAGAAAAGCTGGCGTAAGCCCAGGGGTATTGACAACAGGGTCCGCAGGCGGTTTAAGGGTCAGATGCTGATGCCAAACATTGGTTATGGTAGCAACAAGAAGACCAAGCACATGCTCCCCTCTGGCTTCAGGAAGTTCCTGGTGCACAACATCAAGGAGCTCGAGGTCCTCATGATGAGCAACAAGTAAGTTTTGTTGGTTAGTTTTTGGTGTAGTTTTTATCTTCAAGTTAAAGGTACCTAAAGGGCAATATTATTCCTCATGGGGGTATTTCCAGGTCTCCTATTTAACTGATACCACCCACAACATGAAGCATACTACATAGGGCATTACATGCAAAGCTACATGGGGTAGAATATATAGAAGAGAGGGCATAGTCTTAGTGGAAAGAGGATTGCGTAAGTCACGCCTGTCCACGAGGGTCAAGAGCAAGTTGCAGCAGAATTGACATTATCTATATTTCACCTCTACTCGCGTTATGATGAAAATATCAAGTATGCATCGGGCCTACCTTGGGTAGACCCTCGTAAATCAAGTATATTGCTTTGATTTTCTAGTCCTGGGTACCCACAGTTATAAACCTGAACTAATACCCCTGGAAGAAAGCCCCTTCCTGTTTCAGAAATTTAACTGGGGTGTGTTCAGCAGGATGCAATGTTTTTGAACATTCAAATAGAAATGTTCTATGTAGACCGAACACGCCTCTGACATGTAAAATAAGGAATCACGTTGACTCTGTTCATCGCATTTTCTATCTTCAACGTTGGAGAGCGTTTGGCTACTGCACATGACCCTTTATACATTAAAACCTCTTTGGGCTAGACGTGCCGCTAGCGCCCCACCTCGACAACATCCCGTGAAATTGCAGAGCGCAAAATACAAAATTTGTAATATTAAACATTCATGGAAATACAAGTGTCTTACATCGTTTAACCTTTATGGGCTAGGTGGGACGTCACCGTCCCACTCTATTCAACAGCCAGTGGAACAGCGTGGCGCGAAATACAAAAACCTCAAATGCAATAATTTCAATTTTTCAAACATACGACTATTTTACACCATTTTAAAGACAAGACTCTCGTTAATCTAACCACATTGTCCGATTTCAAAAAGGCTTTACAGCGAAAGCAAAACATTAGGTTATGTTAGGAGAGTGAGTACAAAGCCCAAAATAATCACACAGCCATTTTCAAAGCAAGCATATATGTCACAAAAACCCAAACCACAGCTAAATGCAGCACTAACCTTTGATCTTCATCAGATGACACTCCTATGACATTATGTTATACAATACATGCATGTTTTATTCAATCAAGTTCAAATTTATATCAAGAAACAGCTTTTTACATTGGCGTGTGATGTTCAGAAAATGTATCCCCACCGAAAACTTCCGGTGAATTTACTAAATTACTCATCATAAACGTTGACAAAATACATAACAATTATTTAAAGAATTATAGATACAGAACTCCTTTATGCAATCGCGATGTCAGATTTTAAAATAGCTTTTTGGCGAAAGCACATTTTGCAATATTCTGAGTACATATCTCAGCCATCACGGCTAGCTATTTTGACACCCGCCAACTTCGGGGCACACAACTCGGAATTAGAATTAGAAAAATTGTATTACCTTTGCTGATCTTCGTCAAATGCACTCCCAGGACTGCTACTACCACAAGAAATGTTGTTTTTGTTCCAAATAATCCATAGTTATGTCCAAATACCTCCGTTTTGTTCGTGTGTTCAGGTCACTATCCAAAGGGTAACGCGTACGCGGTTTAAAATACATTTTTATGGTATTTTTCTCGTAAAATAGCGATAATATTCCAACCGGACAATAGTGTATTCATTCAAAGAGGAAACAAAGAAAACAGCGAGTTCTCGTCAACGCGCATATCCAATCTCTTAGTCACCAGGCAGACCACTGGCAAACTGAGCTCCTATTATCTGCCCAGAGACAGGAGACGCCTCAATCCGCTTTCTGAAGGCTTTAGAGAGCCAATGGAAGCCTTAGAAAGTGCTACGTAACCCCAGAGATACTGTAGTTTCGATAGAGAACCAAAATAACTACAAATTCTCAGACAGGCCACTTCCTGCTTTGAATTTTCTCAGGTTTTTGCCTGCCATATGAGTTCTGTTATACTCACAGACACCATTCAAACAGTTTTAGAAACTTTAGAGTGTTTTCTATCCAAATCTACTAGTGATATGCATATTCTCATTTCTGGGCAAGAGTAGTAACCAGTTTAACTCTGGAATGAAAATACTGCCCCCTAGCCCAGACAGGTTAAATGACTACAAATGATGTATTGAAAAACCTCAGTTTCTACAGTATTGAAGAAACATTCCGTAGCTATTTCCAAATACCCTAGTATACGGTATACCACTGTTTCCCAACCCTGGTCCTTGAGTAACCCCAACAGTTAACATTTGTATTGTAGACCTGGACAAGCACACCTGATTCAACTTGTAAACTAATCATCAAGCCCTCATTGAGCTGAATGAGGTGTGTTTGTTCAGGGCTTCAGTGAATGTGTATTGTTGGGGGAATTTGAGGACCAGGGTTGGGGAACACTGCGGTATATAGCCTAAACCTACTTCAGTCTCCAGCGCACTGTTTGGTTGTTGTGGTCTTTTTTTCTTCTTCTCTTTACTCATCAAATGTAAGAGTAAGACAAAAGGATAGTGCTTGTGTGGTTGAATATAAAAACGTTACCTAAAACGTTTGAGGGTAGTCAGCCATGCACAAAGTAAACGGCAACAGTGTGCCACTTTTCACAACTGCTGAAGCACAAGGTTAAATTTCTCTGCTGTTTTGGTCCTGTAGCTATCGCATTGAAGCAGCTTGAAGCACACCCGTACACATGCACAGATACTTAGTGTAACTGTGAGGGCAAAGTCTTGCATTGCTATGCTCATAGCAACATAATGTTGTCTCACCGAAACAATCCTCTCCTTCTCTCCCTGAGTCATTCAGTCTCCAGTGTGTATGGTATTTGGTTATTATCTTGCCTCTCCCCTCCGTAGGACCCACGCTGCTGAGATCGCCCACAACGTGTCTTCCAAGAACAGGAAGCTGATTGTGGAGAGGGCAGCCCAGCTGGCCATCAAGATCACCAACCCCAATGCCAGACTCCGCAGCGAGGAGAATGAGTGATCCAGCCATTATTTTCTTAATAAAACCAATGTTTAAATGTGCCGTTGTCTCAACAATTTCTTTACTATTCCTTTTCCCATAGTGTGTATTTGTTTTATGCCCCCCTCAAGGATTTAAAAGCAATGGATGAAAGCATAGGTAGGGGAGATTCATGACACTAGTCCCTCCCTTTAAAATCCATAAGTGGAGAATTCACACTGGAGCCAATGGTAGAAAATGGATAAGAAGCACTGGTAGAGCCCTGCAAGGGCATTCATTTTAACCCCGCCCCCTACCCATGCCCTGTTGCTTCAGCCAAATTTAAGGCCCGGACCTGCCCCAAATTGGAAATGACTTCCTCAGTATATCCATTAGCTACGCTGTCACTCAATCCCTGCATGCACTCTGCTCTTGGCAGCTCTGAGTAATAGTAACGGCTCTGCTTGGGCTCCTCAATGAAGAGACATGAGAGCTGTTAGCTACTTTTCGTCACTCTAAACTCCCAACTCAAGGAACATAATTTTCTGTGAAACAATGTCTTATATTTGAGGTTGAAGCACTTCTGTCACCATGTTATGATCTTAGTCAGATATTGCTGTACTTCACAGCGGAGCATGAGGAAATGGCACAGCTTCAAAATGTGATACCCGAGCCCTGACCGTACCCTAGTTATTGATGGAAGAAACGGGCCCTAACCCAATATGTCGGGTCGCAGAGCTCTAACCGCTGAAGCACAAGCATTTAGCTACACTCGCATTAACATCTGCTAACCATGTGTATGTGACAAGTAAAAATTGAATGAGCATTAGTGCAGCTGGTTGTGAGATTTCTCTGAAACAATTGAAGGTGTAATGTTCCAGTGCACCTTTGTGAGAAGGGGGCTATGAAGGACTTCTGTTGGTTAGCTCAATTTTTTTTATTCAGTTAACACTTTTTCACACCCAATCTTGCACCTGTTAGTCCTATAGATCAGACCTAGTTGTATCTGTATAGAATCTGGTAAAGTAATGTCTCGGAAGCAGTGGAATCTAGTCTTCTAATACAACCCAAAAAGATATTGTAAGACCACATTTGTTTTGTAGAATATTTCAATATCTCACTGGAGTCCTTTGATCTGTCTGCAACACAGTGGGCATTTTAGACAAGCGTCTAGACTGTACCTATGGGATAGCGCTGTACTTGGCCCAAGCACATGCATCAGTGTGTTTGTTGTACTTCAGCCTGTCGTGCTAGCATCCTTGCCAACACCCTGCAATGATCCAGGCTGCTCCTTATCCCCGTTCTGACAACAGGATCTAGAACAAAAACAATGGAGACTTGTCTGAAAATGTTTTAAATTGCAACTTCCATCTGATATGCTACCAACAGTGATTTTATTATGAGGCTCATAGACGATGGATGGTTGGATCCTCTTTAGGATCTTTGAATATCAAGAAGAACATGTTAATAGATTTGTTGTCATGTCCGGCATTCAAAACAAACTACTCGATCATCATGAGTGCGATTTGAATTTAACCCATTTAGCCAATGGTTTAAAGCCCATCTGAAGAGACCAAAACCAGATTCTTTCCAATCAAGATTCATCTTGATTAATTTGAAATTAATTGAAGACAACACAGCTTTGAAGCTTTTGCTGAATGTATTAGATTAAACCAAACCAGTTCTTCTACACAGAAATGACTAAAGTATTGTCTGCATATGACAGCTGTAATTTGGCCCTCATAACCTCAACCACATACAGTATTGTTAGAATTACAAAAATTCACAATCACGTTTAGATTCTGCAGTTCTGAAATGCTATGTTTTGGGTAGCATGAATAAATAGCCAGTGTTGTCTACCGCCAGCCTCCTGGGGTGAAAGTTTCCATTGCGTTCTGGCAGGCAGGCTGTGCCATCTCTGCAGCCTTTAGCTCCCATCCATCTGTTCATGTAAAATACACTAACATTGATTTAAAGCACACACAAAATAACAGACATATTTACGTTATCATACCTGGAATGAATAGCACTGGTTTGCATCTTCAGTTTCATGTTTTCATTTAGTTTTAATGTCACGTGTGTGTGTTGCGAGAGAGACACACTGATGGGTTTATAAATATGCATAGGTTTATGCAAATTCATTATCTTTTATCTTTCCTAGGATCTTTTTTTTCCCCCTGTTCTCCATCTTGTATTTTTAGGCTGATTCAGACACACCTGAGAATGTTGGAACTCCTCCAGTTAGGGTGGGGATTGTGGAGACATCAGGACAGAGCTAGAAGAAACAGTGTGAGGTAAACAGAGAGCAATAGAAAGGAGAAAGATCATTTTGTTATTCCTTCCAGTGACTAGAGAATGAACATGGCAGGCAGAGTGATATGTGGTAAGGGACGCACGGCCAACCCAAAGCTCTTCACCCCGGCCTTCTCTCAGACAGATTCCATCAGGAAAGGAGGAGGAAAGAGGAGGATGTTCTCCTTTTCACTACGGTGTCGACTCGGGATCATCAGAGGGAGGACCAAAGGTAATGCGATTAGAATGCATACATAGTTTCTTCTTACTTTTTAATCAAATCCAAACTGCCCGTAGGTCATTGGGTTTATATCTACTGCTACTGTATTGTGTGTACTGCTTCAGCCTGAGGATGTGTATTACTGTCCTGAGAGGGTGCACCGGTGGAGCAGATTTATCAGCCTGGCACGCCGACTGCTGTACATTAGTCAGTAGTCAGCTCCCATGTGATGTATTCGAAGGATTGTATTCGCCTAGGTTATTCTTTCACTCGGGTACTTGTCAAGTGAAAATGTATCTGCTTGTATTGAAAGAGATTAACCTTTTTGAATGACAGTGGGCCAAGTGTGAGAGCTGACGGTCCTCCAAAATGATAGGGGAGATCCCGGTAGTTAACGGTAATAGCAGAATGATCACTTATGAATCACTTGATTATTTCTAAGGGATTTGCAGAAGAATTTCACTAATCATGTTTATTCTGTTTTGTCAAAATCTATTAATAGGATAACCTATTTTAAACATGAGATTAAGTGACTTTCCTCAAATAGAGCCATATTTGACCTTTGGTTGACGTTTGGCCTACCTTGCAGATGAGCATTGTACTGTGATTATGTGATCATCTCTCCATGAATTATGACTCAGCCATGTTCACCGCCCCTGGCCCATGGTGTAAGTAATCCTGTGATCTGTGTGTTGACTCGAGTCTCTTTAATCTCTATTGCGTTCAGTTGGTAGATGTATTTGCAACTACAGCTGATAGCCATAAGATGGCAGTATGATCACCTACATGATAGAAAATGTACTGAGCTGGCCTTGGTTGGGGAATATTTTATATTATAGCTTTACTGTACTTTCAATTCTTATATGAGAGGTTATTCTTTCACTCGGGTACTTGTCAAGTGAAAATGTTACATCTTATTTGTCTTAGTTCTAAATAAGCATTATATCATAATGGAAGTGTCAAGTATAAGGCATTAGCACTGTTTTCTATACTTTTTAAACAAACAATTGTGTGTTGAATCTAAAATCGATTGCATATTGCTTCCTAGTATAATGTTTAAAAAAATGATGTTGACTCACTATTAAATCAGTTTATTGGCATTGAATTTGTTTTCTCTCTGGTCTATATGTTGAATTCTTTCAACTTTACAGAACTACACTGAGTGGGTGTGCTTCTACTGCTATACATAATGAACCTAATTCTGTTGCCTTGTGTGTTCCCCTGGGTTTTTATTAGACCATCTCATAGCTCTGTGTCTCCTGTTCCTCTTTATTCTGTAATAAATTAATTAGTTTCGCTCTGAAACACCATAGAGTAAATGGGGTATTAAGGACGAAACTCTCTGAGGAAATTATCTACGCCAAGGAGTGTTGTGTCCACTGGAAAGAGACGACTAATTAGGCGACATGCTACAATGAAGAGAAACACGGGAAGCGTTTGTTTGTAATTGTTTGATGTGTCTCTGGTCAGGGCTAGGCATCATAGACTTTATAAACCTATGCATTCTTGGGCTAAAGGATGTATTTGCACGGCACATAAAGACTTAATTTACTAGCTAATTTATTTGTACTTGAGCATATCCTCAGATCTGTGGACATTTTTGTCATGTTGTTTTCTAAGATCTTGTTTAGTACTTTTATGTGGTCTTTGATGCCATTTCCCTACTCTCAGACTATGACAAAAGTTCCTTTGTGGGGGGATTGTCAGACCTTAATACAGGGCAGCATATGGGGGGGGTGGCGGCGTGAGGGTGACAAATGGACAGACAGGTGTGGCTCTCAGTCAGTCAGTGGCCGTGTTAACCCCTCTGTGTATGTGTCTGGGTGAAGGGCAGACGGCAGCAGAGATGCAGTGGGGCAAAGAGCCCTCTCACCTAGAGAAGGGAACATGAGATGTTCAGAACTCTACAGATTGAAAGAGAGAAAGCATATCGTTGATTTGATTTATATCCATTGCAGCCAAATGGCTGATGTAAAGGACAGAATTCTACGGTCAGCAGTTCAAGCAGTTCAGAGAAAATCACAGTCTCTTTTGGCTTTGTCGCGGCATGCATATACGTTTATTGGTAGTGATGCTCTTGTATAAGCAGATAACAATCATTGTGATGAGCCTATGGAATGTGAGGTAGAATTGAATGCATGTGAGGGGAAAAGCACGCAGGCATTAGCTAGCCTGTGTGTGGGTGGGATAACTATGGTGGCACAATAAGATGGTCACTGACTAGTGTGGAAAATGTGTGGCTCATATTTTATGGGCTCAAAGCGACAATGGATGTGGGGGTGGCGTTGATTGTGCGCTTGACTGTAGGGAGTGTGTGCGTGTGTGTGCAGGGGGTGTGACTGCTTCATCACACCCCTCTGGCAAAGAGAGGGAGAAAGACCCTCTCCGACACACTCACTGAGGCTGTGTGAGTGTGTCTGACAGTCTATGTGTGTGTGAGCGGGTATGTGAGTGTGTGAACGAGGGGAGGATTATTCCTCTGAAATAGGAAGAGTGACCAGGAATACCTCTAAAGGAACCTCAGCATGGTGGGAGGAAAAGAAGGAGAGATGATGATTCCTTTGGTGCTTTGATCATTTAGTGTCCCTGCTTTCCGTCTGTCTGTGGGAATTACTTATTACAGCAACAAGCGAATTGTTTGTTACCAAGTTTAAACAGTTCATGGGAAAAAACATGGATCAGGATTTGTTATGTAATTTGCAATAAATAAAGATATGCTTCAAGTAGAACAGTGATATGAAGAGAAGAAGCCTGGGTTTCTGAGGACAGACAGACAGACAGACAGACAGACAGACAGACAGACAGACAGACAGACAGACAGACAGACAGACAGACAGACAGTATTCCCAGGGGCACCTCGCTGGGTCCGCTGGCCACTACAACAGAACAGCTACTTTCATCTCAAATTGGATGTTTTGACAGGACTGCAGATATGCTGTGTGGTCTGAGGAGAGAGCCGAAGAATAGCAGCATCGGTAAGACTGCCTTAAACCCACTGACTGGAACCATATGAATGAATATCACAGACATGATATAGCTAGCTATATGTACTGTAGCTGTGTAGTTAGTGTGTAATGTATGACATATGTGCTACAGTATACAACAGGTGGGTGTAATCCTGAATGCTGATTGTTTAACAGTATACTCTAGTGCTACACCCTAGTAGTGTAATTGTTATAGTAATGGATTTATGACTATCGTATGCACCTGTAATAGTATTTACTTATGAATATGAAGTGTGTAGTGATGCATGCTGTTCAACTGAGGAGCATCAACTTCCTGCTTTTGTACCTGTAGTTATACTTGTGGTTGTCAGCCTTCTGTCATTAGAAGTTATTTGATCATCTGGGAATGTGATTATTTTTTCCTACATTGCAATTTATTCAGATTGGTGGATATTTATTCAACTTTTTAAATGACAGCTCTGTCAAGCACCAGTTTACTTACAGTATAGCTATTATTTAGCTAATAAGGCACAGTAGACGTCAATGCCATTTGATTAAAGCCAGACAGTACTGAATACCATATTGCAGTCTGAAATGGGGGCTGATATAGCAATGCAAACTGGGTCTACTGGAGCCCAGTTTATAAAAAAAAATGTACCTCTGAAAATAGCATTTTGATTTCATAGCCATTATCAGAGCGGCCCCCACATTTAACCTACATTCTGATTGGTTCTGAGGGAGATAGCATACGGTGCCCTGAATTACATTGAGTTAATTGACTCACCAGAAATACATGGGGCTGACTGTAGTTTTCTGATTACTTTGCACACCACTTTCAGTAATGTTGTAAGTACAATCCTGTTTGCAGATCTCAAATGTATGGTATTGCAGTTCTGCTCTTGATCCTTGAGCCACAGACAGTAGTTGAGTATTCCCTCTGCCAAGACAGCATGCTTCTACCAGCAGAATCATGCAGTTAATTGTTGTTACTCAGGTCAGTTTTTTTGTTTGTTTTGGCTGCTAAATTGATTAAACCAATTAAATCAGTCACATATTTCGCCTATGATTGGTCTGTCAAGATCACTAAGGATGTTTCTAAACTGGTGTGTGTGTGTGTGTGTGTGTGTGTGTGTGTGTGTGTGTGTGTGTGTGTGTGTGTGTGTGTGTGTGTGTGTGTGTGTGTGTGTGTGTGTGTGTGTGTGTGTGTGTGTGTGTGTGTGTGTGTGTGTGTGTGTGTGTGCGCGCGCGCGCGCGCGCGATCTAAGGCTGTTGAACAGGATATTTTTGCAAGGAAGTGAACAGAAGGTTGTACATTATCATGGTATGCATATTCCTGCATGCCCTTGAGCTTTGTTTTGGTCAACTCTCACTATGTTGGATTATTATATTATTTCTGCAGATCTTTCACTGTTAACATGTGGCTTTATCAACCTCCACAATGATATGGAGTGCATCTCAAAATACATATATTCTCCTAGTCTCTTTTCTTCAAATGCACTGATCTGAAAATATAGGAACGCTGAAAGAAAATGGTTGATACATTACCTACCAGTAACAGGTAGTTGTTTTCACTAGATGAAAGAAAACAGGCAAGGAGAAGAACCATTTAAGACTAGTGAGATACACCCCGTGTTATTTTGTCTTCGTGCAAATTAGTTCAATGCATGAATATAATGAAAATTCATAATTTTTCCATTTTTGACCAAAGGCTGGTCCCATTGAATATTTCAGGATGTGAATTTAGTTGGTGATGTAATATTATGGATTATGAGTCATGATACTAAAGTGGATGAAGGGTTAATTGAGTGCAGAAAACAACACAGAACAGCAATACCACCCACACACATGTCCAGGGTTGTGGAGTACATGTAACTGAAAAAATCAACAACTGTAATCTGTTACATGACCAGCAAAAATATTGTAATCGGATCACAGATACTTTTGAAAAAATAGATGATTAGGCTTCTTCTAGGGTTACTTTAAAATGCAGAAACGATGTTTGCGAAAAAATACTTTGATACCTTCCTGTTTTCTCAATGACATTCAAATCAGCATTGAAAAAAGGCACAAGTTTAAGTTTGTTCTGTCTGCCTGAACATGTCTGACCACAAGCCAGAGACTACTATGGCAGCATTTACACAGGCAGCCCAATTCGGATACATTTTTCCCGAATTGGTCTTTGACCAATCAGATCAGCTCTGAAAAAGATCTGATGTCAAACGATCTGATGTGATTTGTCAAAAGACCAATAGTGAAAAAAATTATCAAAATTGTTCTGCCTGTGTAAACGCAGCCTATGACGACACACCAAATGCGTTTGATGGATCGCAGGAAAAGAGCAGGAATAGGTTTTTTGTAGAATGCAGTGCAAGCTGCAGTATGTCCTGCAATTGTCCGACTGTTGTACTATTATTATATTATGACCAACTTGAATAAGCGCTTGGAGGTATTACGACAGCAGTGGTGTAGCCTACGGGCTATACGGATATCACTTAGGCCTATTAGCCTACTGATATCAACATAGCAATTAGGACTATGTGAATCACACTGCTGTTCTCTCAATTATTTGCGCCTTATGGATTGTGGTTGTTATGGATGGCCGTTCACAAATGTATAGTTATATTTTACCCCAACAATGGTTGAATTGAAGAAATGTAGGCTAAGTTGACCATCAATCATTGTTAATGGGACCGGTGGACAGACAGCCAGTGAAAAATGCGCTCTTGCAACAGCAGAATAGTGCGGATCCCAAATACAGTGTAGACATTGCTAATGTTGTTCATTTTTTACATTTATTTTTTATTTAACCTTTATTTAACTAGGCAAGTCAGTTAAGAACAAATTCTTATTTACAATGACGGCCTAGGAACAGTGGGTTAACTTAGCCTTATTCGGGGGCAGAACGACAGATTTTTACCTTGTCAGCTCCGGGATTCTATCCACCAACCTTTCGGTTACTGGCCCAACGCTCTAACCACTAGGCAGCCTAGTGTAGCTGGAAATGGCTATTGTAGCTGGAAATGGTAGATTGTTTTAATGTAATATCCACATAGGCGTACAGAGGCCCATTATCAGCAACCATCACTCTTGTGTTCCAATGGCACGTTGTGTTAGCTAATCCAAGTTTATAATTTAAAAGGCTAATTGATCATTAGAAAACCCTTTTGCAATTATGTTAGCACAGCTGAAAACTGTCTTTCTGATTAAATAAGCAATAAAACTGGCCTTCTTTAGACTAGTTGAGTATCTGGATCATCACCAACTGTGGGTTCGATTGCAGGCTCAAAATGGCCAGAAACAAAGAACTTTCTTCTGAAACTTGTCAGTCTATTCTTGTTCTGTGAAATGAAGACTATTGCATGCGAGAAATTGCCAAAAACTGAAGATCTCGAACAGCGCTGTGTACTACTCCTTTCACAGAATAGCGCAAACTGGCTCTAACCAGAATAGAAAGAGGAGTGGCAGGCCCCAGTGCACAACTGAGCAAGAGGACAAGTACATTAGAGTGTCTAGTTTGAGAAACAGATGCCTCACAAGTCCTCAACTGGCAGCTTCATTAAATAGTACCTGCAAAACACCAGTGTCAACGCCAACAGTGACAAGGGGACTCCAGGATGCTGGCCTTCTAGATTGTGCTGACCTTCTAGGCCAGCATTCTGGAGTCGCCTCTTCACTGTTGACGTTGAGACTGGTGTTCTGCGGGTACTATTTAATGAAGCTGCCAGTTGAGGACTTGTGAGGCATCTGCCAGTGCAGTCAAAAATGTGGTTTTCCTATGTTTTATATATGTTTCCACACTGAGGTTGAAAGAATACTACGGAATTGTGAAATTATGATAATGCACTTTTAGTGTAACAGCTGTTTGAAAGGATTGCCTGAAATGTCAGCTTTTTTGGCTGGGTGGGGTTTGGTCCGCCTGATATAAGTTAATAGACCAATAACAAGAGTTGTCCCTCCTCTCTGCCAGTAGCAGCTAGTTTTCAGATTACACATCCCTCCCATTAGGCTCCTCCAATTAGGCCCTTCTCTCAGACCACTCCCAGACAGTCCTGGCAAAATTCTTTCTTGAGATATTTTTGTTTCTTTTTGACCATTTTAATTCCAAACAGTCACAGTAAGGTACTTAATTGGTACCCAGAAATGATTTGATATTGAGATAAAACGGCTGCATTGGACCTTTAAGTGTGTAATATGCTGTTTAAATCACTTGGTTGAAAAGGTAGTCCTCAGTGGACTGGATTAAGGAAGTGCAGCGTCAGATTTCTCATCATCATGAATGCTGACATACCCATGCTGCTGTATCCAGCTTCAAACAGCCAGGCAAAGCAGGGCCACTGCTAATCTGGGCCCGGTGCTGCTGTGGCAGAAATGGCTCCCACTGTAAAAGAAGATCCTATAAGAACAGATAAAGCATTTCCTGGTTTCCTCTGTAGCAGCTGTTGTAGATGACTGAAAATGGTTGTATTCTCCACATGCCTGAGCAGTCC
This sequence comes from Salmo trutta, assembly GCF_901001165.1. Taxonomy (NCBI): domain Eukaryota; kingdom Metazoa; phylum Chordata; class Actinopteri; order Salmoniformes; family Salmonidae; genus Salmo; species Salmo trutta. The sequence continues at coordinate 30,000,189 of NC_042986.1, read as the reverse complement.
ATTAACCACAACATGTTCCCTCAAGAGTATTTCCCAGCTCTAACATATACTGTATGCACCATCTTGGTGCATAATGTTTCACTGCAAGTAGAAGATGCCTGTGGACAGAGATCTAGGATCAGCTACTCCAAATCTAAAGGCAACATTATCTTCAGATCAGCATCTATTGGAGCAAATTCCATTTACTCCTAATGTGTCTAATAGGGTTCTCTGTGTGGCTTCTGTCTCACACTAAAACTAGCTGTCTTGATCTCTTGACCCTTCCCACTATGTTACTGTGGAAACAGAGCAGCGTGACCTTCCAGGTCACAGATTGACCCGCTAGTATTCTGTTTGAGTTTTTTCCTGTTGTACCTCTCTCTAATGTCCACATTCCCTCTAATGGGGATCAAAGGGTTAAACGAGGCCCTGGCAGCTGTCAGCGTATAGATGGGGGATGTGTTGGTGTCAGGTTCCCCCTCCTCCCTCTCCTCTCTCAGGAGACACATTCCTCACATACTGTAGTAGTTCTCCAAACATCCAGATTATTCACCAAATGTTCCTTTCATTGTTCCAGATGACGGGCCCTACTCTAAGGGCAACAAGGACTCTGGAGGGACCGACCATGCCTCCAGGAGACGCAGTATTGCAGGTACAGTGGGGTTACACCTTACTGTGACTTTCAGTGATTCCACTGTTTCTCCTCTGTGGTACCATGTCCAATATTTTCAGCCTTACTCTCTCCAAGATGTAAGGATATCTGAAGGAGTGAAGCTTTTCAATGGGATTGTTTGATCACACATGTTCCATCATGTCTGCGCTGCGTTGGTTGATAGGTGTGGCACTGTTATGAATATCTCGTGCTGTAGTGCTTAGATAAGGAGGAAATATGCCTATGTAGCATACCTGTTGTTGGAGACTAAAGGAGTCCTCTCCCCCCGTGGATTTAGTATGATTTAACAGCACAGCACAATGTGGCCAGAGCCAGAGACAGAATGGGACCAAGCACATAACCTCCACAAAAAACTACAGCATCTGAAGGCACTACAACTAGATATCCATCAGAGTTAGTGTCAAGCCCAATTTATCCTAAATTCTGTTCAGGAAATGAATACATTTAATTTAAAAATCTGTAATAATTTCCTTTTTTTGTCAAGATTTACTTTTTTAATTAATTCACTGAATTCCATCCCATTATGGGGAATGTACTGAGTTTAAATGTAGCTGACCCCATCCCCTATCCATGACATCCATCAGTTTATATGGAGCTGACCCCTATCCATGACATCCATCAGTTTATATGGAGCTGACCCCATCCCCCATCTATGACATCCATCAGTTTATATGGAGCTGACCCCATCCCCCATCCATGACATCCATCAGTTTATATGTAGCTGACCCCATCCCCTAACCATGACATCCATCAGTTTATATGGAGCTGACCCCATCCCCTAACCATGACATCCATCAGTTTATATGGAGCTGACCCCATCCCCTAACCATGACATCCATCAGTTTATATGTAGCTGACCCCATCCCCTAACCATGACATCCATCAGTTTATATGTAGCTGACCCCATCCCCTAACCATGACATCCATCAGTTTATATGGAGCTGACCCCATCCCCTAACCATGACATCCATCAGTTTATATGTAGCTGACCCCATCCCCCATCCATGACATCCATCAGTTTATATGTAGCTGACCCCATCCCCTAAGTTCCATCAGCCACTCCTGGGCTACAATCACCTATCCGGACCCGTTTTACTGCCGATGCGGAGCCCCATCGGGACTTCACGACTGGACTACCAATGTTATCTGCCCGAGGGAGTTATCCAACTGGCCCTTCCGTCGCGACGTAACCTGAACGCACATCTGCGTCCCGGTAATCGTTAGCTGTCTTATCGGCTGCTATCTGAATAGGTCTATCGGACAATTTTCTTGGGCCACTATAACTATAACTATTTTGCCAATTGGACTGGTCCCCCCTACCACACGGAACCCCACTAATCTACAGACGGAAACGCACGAGGTGGCTAAAAACAGACCTCCCTCCATCTTCTGCCAGCTTGCTACCTATGGCCCGGCTAGCTGTCTGAATCTCACGGACCCTTATGATCACTCGGCTAAGCATGCCTCTCCTTAATGTCAATATGCCTTGTCCATTGCTGTTCTGGTTAGTGTTTATTGGCTTATTTCACTGTAGAGCCTCTAGCCCTGCTCATTATACCTTATCCAACCTTTCATTTCCAACACCCACACATGCTATGACATCTTCTGGTTTCAATGATGTTTCTAGAGACAATATCTCTCTCATCATCACTCAATGCCTAGGTCTACCTCCACTGTATTCACATCCTACCATACCTTTGTCTGTACATTATACCTTGAAGCTATTTTATCGCCCCCAGAAACCTGCTCCTTTTACTCTCTATTCTGGACGTCGTAGACGACCAATTCTCATAGCTTTTAGCCGTACCCTTATCCTACTCCTCCTCTGTTCCTCTGGTGATGTAGAGGTGAATCCAGGCCCTGCAGTGCCTAGCTCCACTCCTATTCCCCAGGCGCTCTCTTTTGATGACTTCTGTAACCGTAATAGCCTTGGTTTCATGTATGTTAACATTAGAAGCCTTCTCCCTAAGTTTGTTTTATTCACTGCTTTAGCACACTCTGCCAACCCAGATGTCCTAGCCGTGTCTGAATCCTGGCTTAGGAAGTCCACCAAAAACTCTGAAATCTTCATCCCTAACTACAACATTTTCAGACAAGATAGAACGGCCAAAAGGGGCGGTGTTGCAATCTACTGCAGAGATAACCTGCAGAGTTCTGTCCTACTATCCAGGTCTGTACCCAAACAATTTGAACTTCTACTTTTAAAAATCCATCTCTCTAAAAACAAGTCTCTCACCGTTGCCGCCTGCTATAGACCACCCTCTGCACCCAGCTATGCTCTGGACACCATATGTGAACTGATTGCCCCCCATCTATCTTCAAAGCTCGTGCTGCTAGGTGACCTAAACTGGAACATGCTTAACACCCCAGCCATCCTACAATCTAAGCTTGATGCCCTCAATCTCACACAAATTATCAATGAACCTACCAGGTACCACCCCAAAGCCGTAAACACGGGCACCCTCATAGATATCATCCTAACCAACTTGCCCTCTAAATACACCTCTGCTGTTTTCAACCAAAATCTCAGCAATCACTGCCTCATTGCCTGCATCCGTTATGGGTCAGCGGTCAAACGACCTCCACTCATCACTGTCAAACGCTCCCTGAAACATTTCAGCGAGCAAGCCTTTCTAATCGACCTGGCCCGGGTATCCTGGAAGGATATTGACCTCATCCCGTCAGTAGAGGATGCCTGTTTTTTTTTAAATGCCTTCCTCACCATCTTAAATAAGCATGCCCCATTCAAGAAATGTAGAACCAGGAACAGATATAGTCCTTGGTTCTCTCCAGAACTGACTGCCCTTAACCAACACAAAAACATCCTGTGGCATTCTGCAATAGCATCGAACAGCCCCCGTGATATGCAACTTTTCAGGGATGTTAGAAACCAATATACACAGGCAGTTAGAAAAGCCAAGGCTAGCTTTTTCAAGCAGAAATTTGCTTCCTGCAACACAAACTCAAAAAAGTTCTGGGACACTGTAAAGTCCATGGAGAATAAGAACACCTCCTCCCAGCTGCCCACTGCACTGAGGCTAGGAAACTCTGTCACCTCCGATAAATCCACTATAATTGAGAATTTCAATAAGCATTTTTCTACAGCTGGCCATGCTTTCCACCTGGTTACCCCTACCCCGGTCAACAGCACTACACTCCCCCACAGCTACTCGCCCAAGCCTTCCCCATTTCTCCTTCTCCCAAATCCAGTTAGCTGATGTTCTGAAAGAGCTGCAAAATCTGGACCCCTACAAATCAGCCAGGCTAGACAATCTGGACCCTTTCTTTCTAAAATTATCTGCCGAAATTGTTGCAACCCCTATTACTAGCTTGTTCAAACTCTCTTTCGTGTCGTCTGAGATTCCAAAAGATTGGAAAGCAGCTGCTGTCATCCCCCTCTTCAAAGGAGGGGACACTCTTGGCCAAACTGCTATATCTATCCTACCCTGCCTTTCTAAGGTCTTCGAAAGCCAAGTCAACAAACAGATTACCGACCATTTCGAATCCCACCGCACCTTCTCCGCTATGCAATCTGGTTTCAGAGCTGGTCCTGGGTGCACCTCAGCCACGCTCACGGTCCTAAACGATATCGTAACCGCCATCGATAAGAAACAATACTGTGCTGCCGTATTCATTGACCTGGCCAAGGCTTTCGACTCTGTCAATCACCACATCCTCATCGGCAGACTCAATAGCCTTGGTTTCTCAAATGATTGCCTCGCCTGGTTCACCAACTACTTCTCTGATAGAGTTCAATGTGTCAAATCGGATGGCCTGTTGTCCGGGCCTCTGGTAGTCTCTATGGGGGTGCCACAGGGTTCAATTCGTGGGCCAACTCTTTCCTCTGTATACATCAATGATGTCGCTCTTGCTGCTGGTGAGTCTCTGATCCACCTCTACGCAGACGACACCATTCTGTATACTTCTGGCCCTTCTTTGGACACTGTGTTAACAACCCTGCAGACGAGCTTCAATGCCATACAACTTTCCTTCCGTGGCCTCCAACTGCTCTTAAATACAAGTAAAACTAAATGCATGCTCATCAACCGATTGCTGCCCACAGCTGCCCGCCCGTCCAGCATCACTACTCTGGACGGTTCTTACTTAGAATATGTGGACAACTACAAATACCTAGGTGTCTGGTTAGACTGTAAGCTCTCCTTCCAGACTCACATCAAACATCTCCAATCCAAAGTTAAATCTAGAATGGGCTTCCTATTTCGCAACAAAGCATCCTTCACTCATGCTGCCAAACACGATCCTTGACTTCGGCAATGTAATTTACAAAATAGCCTCCAATACCCTACTCAATAAACTGGATGCAGTCAATCACAGTGCCATCCGTTTTGTCACCAAAGCCCCATATACTACCCACCACTGCGACCTGTACGCTCTCGTTGGCTGGCCCTCGCTTCATACTCGTTGCCAAACCCACTGGCTCCAGGTCATCTACTGACCCCATCCCCTATCCATGACATCCATCAGTTTATATGGAGCTGACCCCATCCCCCATCCATGACATCCATCAGTTTATATGAAGCTGACCCCATCCCCTATCCATGACATCCATCAGTTTATATGGAGCTGACCCCATCCCCCATCCATGACGTCCATCAGTTTATTTGGAGCTGACCCCATCCCCTATCCATGACATCCATCATCAGAGAGTAGATGGAGGGGGAGAGGAGATTGAGAAAGTGAGTCAGACAGAGAGAGATAATGAGGGGTAGAGAAAGAGACAGAACGTCAGAGGTAGAGATAATCAAGCCGTGTTTGTAACAGTTCAGACAAACAGACTCTGTGTCCCAGATGGATGCTGACTCAGTGACTCTGTCCATCCACTGTTCCTCCTGTGTTTTTTCCCTGTGTGTCCCTGTTTTCCTGTGTGTCCCTGTGTGTTCCTGTGTGTCCCTGTATGTTCCTGTGTGCCTCTGTGTGTCCCTGTGTGTTTCTATGTGTCCCTGTTTGTTCTTGTGTGTCCCTGTGTGTTCCTATGTGTCCCTGTTTGTTCTTGTGTGTCCCTGTTTGTTCTTGTGTGCCTCTGTGTGTCCCTGTGTGTTTCTATGTGTTCCTGTTTGTTCTTGTGTGTCCCTGTGTGTTCCTATGTGTCCCTGTTTGTTCTTGTGTGTCCCTGTGTGTTCCTATGTGTCCCTGTTTGTTCTTGTGTGTCCCTGTGTGTTCCTATGTGTCCCTGTTTTTCTTGTGTGTCCCTGTGTGTGCCTGTGTGTGTGTGTAGAAGACTACCGGGGTGTGACCACCGTGGACCTGATAAAGAGGGAGGGCAGCAGCCTGGGCCTCACCATCTCCGGGGGGTCCGATAAGGACGGCAAGCCCAGAGTGTCAAACCTACGGCCAGGTGGGCTAGCTGCCAGGTGAGATCTCCACTGAGATGACATATCCGTAACCTGGCAACCGCAGCGAGCTGTCTGCATGTGTTACCCACACCATCCACACTGTAATACACCGCCTCACACTAACCTGGGGATCATAAACGCTGCAGGAGATCAGCTGTTTACTGGGTGATGTGGAGCCTGGAACTGATATTCCACCAGAGCATAGTTTAGGAGAGGGTCCCCTATGTTAATAAACAAGATAAATATGGATGTTCCCAATCACACATACTTAATTAAATTACATCTTACTACAGTGAATTAATTGGTATTAAGTTAATGTAGAGATAACTGTTTTAAGCGACTACCTGCTTTATTTAATTGCCTCCCAATTCACTTGGTATTCATAGTAATTTAATGTTTCTATTTTGGAGTGTGGAGCGATGTTATTTCAGTAAAGATAGTTGAATTAACATTCAATTCATATAATTTGTCCTTATGTCAGCCATAAAATAACAAAACGCAGTGGAAAGCTCTCTCACGCTTCAGAGTGACTAAGTGGCATGTGACTGCAGCCTCTCATCTTTATTTATTACACACACACACATATTAAATACTGGAAAATGAAATTCTTTCTGCCACCACAACAGTGTCTCAGTATAGAATGTGGTCGACCGACTAGATATGACAATCATGATATTACTTAACAGCATATCTCACTACTATTATAACTATTACACCACTGACCTGTTCGCTAGTCGACTCTGTTGGTGTCATATACACAATATATCTATGTTAAGATGAAAGCGTATGACCGTGTTTGGTAGGCTCATGCTGATGTGTGTGTCCTGAGTCACTGTAGCGATTGGCAGTAGCCCAGAGGTGTAGCAGAGCAGCACATCTATTTAATTAGCATCCAAATGAGCATCGTGTTGACTCACAATGTCACATGGGAGACATCATGTGAAACATGTCTCTCATCTCTATCTGTCTGTCTGTCTGGAGAATTCTAGGGTTGCATCTATTTGCATAGCTTGTGTTATAATTAGACAGACTATCTGCTACAAAGATGCCAAACATTAGTCATGACAGGGCAGTGATGAAGATACACAACAATGTTCTGAAGCCATGAATCAGGAGATTAGATGTTGTTTTCAGAGTCTATCATTAGTGGGGCCAGGAGGTTTTCTTAAACATGTGACCCAACCAACCCAGAGTTATTCCCTGGCTAAGTGGCATGGTCAGGAAAAACTCATCAAGCAACGTCTTCAATGTTCTCTGCTGGGGATGTGCTCTATTGTAGCTCTAACTGAGTGGCTCTATCTCTCCTTGTAGGAGTGACCAGCTGAATGTGGGAGACTACATCAAGTCTGTGAACGGCATCAACCTGTCCAAGCTCCGCCACGATGAGATCATCAGCCTGCTGAAGAACATAGGGGAACGTGTGGTGCTGGAAGTGGAGTACGAATTACCTCCTTTTGGTATGAGCACTTCTAGTGTGTATAGTCCTGCGTCTATTATAGTAGGTCTATAATATCCATGTATTTTCAAATAACATATACAGTAGTGGAGATAAGGTCAACATAGCTTGCCTTTGTTCTTGGTTGAAAAAGCTTCCAATTCTCTCTGTTGTTGTATTCTCATAATGGGACATTATTCCAGTACAGTAGTTGTCAATCTATTTCTGGACTGTGACCCAGCAAGTAAACAAACTAATCAGAATCCCAGTGGAGGCTGGTGTCATTTTCAATCGGAAGACATGCTCATTGATGGCCCAAATGGAATGAATGGAATGTGTTTGATTTCTTTGATACCTTTCCATTCCAGCCATGAGCTGTTCTCCCTCCACTGGATGATCCAGTTTTTACCCATAAGGACCAAAACAGCAACCCAGCAATGGGTCGCAACTCACATTGGCAGTTAACACTAACCCTGAACACAAGGACCATGTACAGAAAACAAGAGGGGAAAAAAGCTAAGATAAAATAATTCAAACTAAGGTTAAAACACTGAATGTGAATCATGAATGTGACAGTTGTTCTCTCTCTCCCCATCTCTGTTTTCAGTCCGGAATGCTCCCTCGGGTGTCATATCTAAGACCATAGAGGTGTGCCTATACAAGGAGGGTAACAGCTTTGGATTCGTCATGAGAGGTGGGCATCATTCAGTCTGCTAGAATGTACAGTGTGTATAATGATGGGTGGCAGAGGATGAAAGATTGAACCTGATCGAGTGTGTTCTGCTTCTCTAGGAGGGTTCCATGAAGACTGGCACAGGTCTCGTCCTCTGGTAGTGACCTACGTACGGCCCGGGGGTCCAGCTGATAGGTAAAGACATGCAGAGGTGTGTGCGCACGTGCGTGCACACACGTGATTATTCCCTCATGAGTAATTTCACATGAGTAAGCGATTAAGAAGCTCTGGAATGCCTTGTTTTCAGTCAGTGTATGGATCTGTGTGCAATCTATACAGCTTGCTGGACCTGGTTTTCTCTTTGCCATTTGTTTCAATGGCAAATGCTATTGAAAAGATGTAGTGATGCGTGCCCCCCAGACCTATGGAAATGCAGTCATGCATTAATGTTATATCCACATTAACAGTATAAAGAGCAAGCTTCATCCTAAGGCTAGGGACTAGCTAGCTGAATGCTGTACTGCACTGTTTCTGTCCAGGATTTCTCAGAAGATTAAGGGCAACATACATTGTATATACATCATATAAAGCAAACAGTTACATGTTGAGTGTACTGTACACCATGAGAGAATATATAGATATTATTTATGCTTATTAATTTATGTTCATTCATTTCCTGAGAGGTCAGAGGTAGAATCTATCTTTTACCAGAGAGCTGTTTGGTGGGAGCTGTTTGGTGGCGAAAGCTGACTGTACTGCAATGTCCAAAACACCCCCCTTCTTCCCTTTTTAATGTTCCTCTATTCCTAGAGAAGGCAAACAGAAAGATGGTGACCATGTGATGTGTCTGTGTGGACAGAGTGCCTGCATTTGATGCCCTCTCCTTCATGCACACTTAAGGGTTAGTGTTCTCTCACCTCTCTCTCTGTCTCCCTACCAGAGAGGGCACACTGAAGGCTGGTGACCGCGTGCTGAGCGTGGATGGGATGCCCTTAAACCGAGAGAAGCACGCTGACGCCCTCACTATGCTGATGCAGTGTAGCCAGGAAGCCCTGTTCCTGATTGAGTATGACGTCTCCGTCATGGGTGAGCACACACACGCTGGTCGGAGGGGTATTATGTGAGAATACGGCAGGCAAGGCAACATCGCTCTGAGGGTAAATTATGCGCCCGTTCCACAAGAATGTATTAGAGCGAGTGTTCGTTGCTCACAAGCCGCCACTGGGGATTCACACGACTACAAAACATGTCAACACTTAGTAGGAATGGTACAGCAGGTACATACAATGGAACAATAAATACTCTACTGATTCGAATATAGAAGTCGACTCTATACCATATGTAAGTAAGCCAAACCACCCGAAAGTTTAGGATTCTTTTTGTCTTTCATTTTGCATGTGACATAGAACGGTTTTATTCATCAAAATTAAGCAAAAAAACAAAAACAGAGATCTAGGCTTTCATATACCCAAATTAGAACTAGTGCCTCACAGTTAGACAGTCAGTTAGACAGACAGATGTTCCTGCCCCCGAAAGAGTCTCACAGAAGGGTGCAGAATGTTGAGGACCGAGAGCTTGCGTCAGTTTGGCATGGTCAAATGTCAAATAACCCTTCAGTCTGTTCTCCTCCGATAAAAATAAATAAATACAGAAATACTTCATTTACATAAGTATTCACACCCCTGAGTCAATACTTTGTAGAAGCACATTTGGCGTCGATTACAGCTATGAGTCTGAGAATATAGAGCTGGCGGGATTTTCCATGCACCGGCAGAACAGAGACGCTACCTCTGGTAAGACGAGGGGTGGGGGTGTGTTTATTTTTGTCAATAACAGCTGGTTCGAGGTATTAACAGAAGTCTCGAGGTATTACTCTCCTGAGTACCTTATGATAAGCTGTCGACTGCACTATCTACCAAGAGAGTTCTCATCTGTATTATTCATAGCGTCTATTTACCACCACAAAGCGAAGCTGGCACTAAGACCGCTCTCAACCAACTCTATAAGGCCATAAGCAAAGAAGAAAATGCTCACCCAGAAGCGGCACTCCAAAGTGGCCGGGGACTTTAATGCAGGCAAACTTAAATCAGTTTTACCAAATTTTTACCAGCATGTCACATGTTCAACCAGGGGGAAAAAAATCCTAGACCACCTTTACTCCAGCACAGAGATGCATACAATGCTCTCCCCCACCCACCATTTGGCAAATCTGACCATAATTCTATCCTCCTGATTCCTGCTTACAAGCAAAAACTAAAGCAGGAAGCACCAGTGACTCGCTCAATACGGAAGTGGTCAGATGACGCGGATGCTACACTACAGGACTGTTTTACTAGCCCAGACTGGAATATGTTCCGGGATTCATCCAATGGCATTGAGGAATACACCACGATTCACCCACGACTGCGTGGCCAAACATGACTCCAACACCATCATTAAGTTTGCTGACGACACAACAGCGGTAGGCCTGATCACCAACAACGATGAGACATCCCATAGGGAGGAGGTCAGAGAACTGGCATTGTGGTGCCAGGACAACAACCTCTCCCACAATGTGAGTAAGACAAAGGAGCAGATCGTGGACTACAGGAAAAGGTGGGTCAAACAGGCCCCCATTAACATCGATGGGGCTGTAGTGGATCGGGTCGAGAGTTTCAAGTTCCTTGGTGTCCACATCACCAACGAACTATCATGGTCCAAACGTACCAAGACAATCGTGAAGAGGGCACAACAAAATATTTTCCCCCTCAGGAGACTGAAAAGATTTGGCATCGATCCCCAGATCCTCAAAAGGTTCTACAGCTGCACCATCGAGAGCATCCTGACTGGTTGCATCACCGCCTGGTATGTCAACTACTCGGCATCTGACCATAAGGCGCTACAGAGGGTAGTGCGAACGGCCCAGTACATCACTGGGGCCAAGCTTCCTGCCATCCAGGACCTATATAATAGGTGGTGTCAGAGGAAAGCCCAGAAAATTGTCAGAGACTCCAGTCACCAAGTTATAGACTGTTTTTTCTGCTACCACATGGCAAGCGTTACCGGAGCACCAAGTCTAGGACCAAAAGGCTCCTCAACAGCTTCATTCATTGTTCGCCTTATCCTTAACAGTTTCCCAGTCCCTACCACTGAAAACCATTCCCATAGCATGATGCTGCCACCACCATGCTTCACGATAGGGATGGTGTTAGACGGGTGATGGGCTGTGCCTGGTTTTCTTCAGACTTAGCACTTTGCATTCAGGCCAAATAGTTGCATTTTTGTCTCATCAAACCACAGAATATTTTGCCTTATGCTCTCAGAGTCTTCCACGTGCCTTTTTTCAAACTCTGTGCATGCTGTCATGTCCCTTTTTCTCAGGAGTGGCTTTCGTCTGCCCACTCTCCCGTAAAGCCCACATTAGTGAAGTGCTGTAGAGACTGTTATCCATCCGGCAGGTTTTCCTATCTCAGCCAAGGAACTCTGTAGTTCGGTCAGAGTGGTCACTGGGTTCTTGGTCACCTCCCTGACCAAGGTCATTCTTGGCCTGTGGCTCAGTATGGTCAGACGGCCAGCTCTAGGCAGAGTCTAGGTTTTCCATATTTTTTATATTTCCCAATGATATTCTCTTGGAAATGTTCAATACTCTAGAATTTTTTTTATACCCTTCCCCATATATACAGTACCAGTCACCTGGAATGCATGTCCATTAACAGGTGTGCCTTGTTCAAAGTTGTAAATCACTTGCTCCATGCCAGGGGGCTTTACTGCCTAACTTCATCTGGTAAACAGAATACGCCCCTCAGAACAGCTGTAAGTCAGTGACAGTCAAGCCTGGGTTTGTCAGCATGGGTCTGGGACACTCCTCTGGTACGGTGACACTCCCCAGGCAGTACAAGGTTGGACTTGAGTCTCAGACAAGATATCAGACGAACTGACGTTTCACTGAGAGTTTCCCAATCCAGTGTACCTGATTTTCTCTGTTTCGTCCCTGTCAATTCTCAGTTATCACTGGATAGCATGTCTCATACTGTATGTCATCAGCTGAGACAGCTTGACTCTGTGCTGCCGGAGTTAAATGTTAAGTGAGGTGGGTTGAGGTGAAGTAAATGGGAATATCCTTGTTTGGAATAAAGTGGGAAAACATCATTAACAAACCAAATGTCCCCTGAAATAAAATAATGGGGTCTTCAATTTAGAGAGAGGAGATAATGAAGACAAAGTAAATGTGGAAATTATAATTATAACATTTCTTAAGTACTCAGACACTGATTTCATCACTGTACTGTAGTGACTGTATTAACCCAACACCAAGCAACCTCATCAATTCACTACAGTACTATGGATATTCCACCCTAATGCCGTGTATGTCTGTCTGTCTGTCTCTCAGAGTCTGTGCAGCAGGCCTCTGGCCCCCTGCTGGTGGAGATAGTGAAGTGTCCTGCAGCCAGCCTGGGTGTCAGCCTGGCTACTGCAGTGTACAGGAACAAGCAGGTCATCGTCATTGACAAAATCAAACAGGCCAGTGTGGTGGAGAGGTGAGCCAAGCCTCCTGTCACAAACAATGTCAAACATTTTTACTTGCATACCAAAGAGATCATACTGTATTTTGCATTAAAATAGCTTTATACTAAATGTAATATGCTTTCCTACTTTCAAATCCCTCTCTGTCTGTCATTTTCCTACCTACCTCTCTATCTATCTATCTATCTATCTATCTATCTATCTATCTATCTATCTATCTATCTATCTATCTATCTATCTATCTATCTCTCTATCTCTCTCTCTCTCTCTCTCTCTCTCTCTCTCTCTCTCTCTCTCTCTCTCTCTCTCTCTCTCTCTCTCTCTCTCTCTCTCTCTCTCTCTCTCTCTCTCTCTCTCTCTCTCTCTCTTTCTTTCTTTCTTTCTTTCTTTCTTTCTTTCTTTCTTTCTTTCTTTTTCTTTTTCTCAGGTGTGGGGCATTGCATATAGGTGATCTTCTCCTGTGTATAGATGGGACCAGTACTGAGCACTGTTCCCTGATGGAGGCCACGCAGCTGTTGGCCCAAACCTCTGACATTGTTAAATTGGAGATCCTGCCAGCCAATCAGAGCAGACTTCCCATGAGACCTCAAGACACAGGTCTTTATATTTTTATTTATTTAACTAGGCAAGTCAGTTAAGAACAAATTCTTATTTACACTGACGGCCTACCAAAAGGCAAAACGCCTCCTGCGGGGACGGGGGCTGGGATAAAAAAAATATATATATAGGACAAAACACACATAACGACAAGAGAGACAACACAACACTACATAAAGAGAGACCTAAGACATCAACATAGCATGGCAGCAACACATTACAACAACACAGCATGGTAGCAACACAACATGGCAGCAGCACAACATGGTAGCAGCACAAAACATGGTACAACATTATTGGGCACAGACAACAGCACAAAGGGCAAGAAGGTAGAGACAACAATACATCACGCAAAGCAGACACAACTGTCTTTGAGTGAAGAGATTAAAAAATGTGCAGCTCGTTCCAGTCGCTTGCTGCAGAGAACTGAAAAGAGAAGGGACTCAGAGATGTGTGTGCTTTGGGGACTTTTAACAGAATGTGACTGTCAGAACAGGTGTTGTATGTGGAGGCCTAAGAGGGTTTTATAAATAAGCATCCACCAGTGGGTCTTGGACGGGTATACAGAGATGACCAGTTTACAGAGGAGTATAGAGTGCAGTGATGTGTCCTCTAAGGAGCATTGGTGGCAAATCTGATGGCTGAATGGCAAAGAACATCTAGCCTGCCGATCTATAAATTACGTCTCATTAATCTAGCATGGGTAGGATGGTCATCTGAATTAGGATTAGTTTGGCAGCTGGCGTGAAAGAGGAGTGATTACGATAGAGGAAACAAAGTCTAGATTTAACCTTAACCTGCGGTTTTGATATGTGGTAAGAGAAGGACAGTGTACCGTCTAGCCATACTCCCAAGTACTTGTATGAGGTGACTACCTCAAGCGCCAAACCCTCAGAGGTAGTAATCACACCGGTGGGGAGAGGGGCAGTATCCCAACACTCTCCAAGGCGTCCTCTCCTCCCCTCTTCACAGTCCTTTGTTTATGCAATGTTTAGGTCGTTTTCTAGCTAGTAAGATGGCACCAACAGATATGGCAGCTCTGCTTCTAGCTCCTAAGCAACTTTGCAGTATTTCGTTTTTTTGTGTGTTATTTCTTACATTATTAGCCCAGAAATGTTTTTGTGTTATTACATACAGCCAGAAATAACTTTTGGATATCAGAGCGGCGGTAACTCACCAGCATTATAGCCAGGAATATGACTTTCCAGAATTGGATCCTTTGTTCGTACCACCCAGGGCAATTGAACTTATTCTAGAGGCTGCTCCGGCAGAGAAGAGGTATTCAAAGTGGACCTCTAGTCCGACTCAGGAGGCATGCATACCATCCACCGGTTCCGAGTATATTACTTGCTAATGTTCAGTCTCTGGATAATAAAGTATTTTATTTTTTATTCATTTTGTTTCATCTTTATTTAACTAGGCAAGTCAGAACAAATTCTTATTTACAATGACGGCCTACACCAGTCAAACCCGGGCAACGCTGGGCCAATTGTGCGCCGCCCTATGGGACTTCCAATCACGGCCGATTGTGATACAACCTGGAATCAAACCAGGGTGTCTGTAGTGACACCTCAAGTACTGAGATGCAGTGCCTTAGACCGCTGCTCCACTCGGGAGCCCAGGGCGAGGATCTCCTTCCAGAGAGACATCAGGGATTGTATCATACTCTGTTTCACGGAAACATGGCTCTCTTGGGATATACTGTCCCCGTCCATTCAGCCATCTGGGTTCTCAGTACATCGCGCAGACAGGAATAAAGAACTCTCTGACACAAGGCATATGTGGCAGGGCCTACAGACAATCACGGACTACCACGGACTACTTCTCCAACCTCAGGAGGGTGAAGAAATTTAGCTTGGCCCCTAAAACCCTCACAAAACTTTTACAGATGCACAATTGAAAGCATGCTGTTGGGCTGTATCACCGCAACCGCAGGGCTCTCTAGAGTGTGGTGCGGTCTGTCCAACGCATCACCTGCCCTCCAGGACACTTATAGCACCTAATGTCACAGGAAGGCCAAATAATCATTAAGGACATCAACCACCCTAGCCACGACCTGTTCACCCCGCTATCATCCAGAAGGCGAAGTCAGTACAGGTGGATCAAAGCTGGGACCGAGACACTGAAAACAGATTCTATCTTAAGGCCATTAGACTGTTAAATAGCTATCACTAGCCGGCTTCTACCCGGCAACGCAACCCTGCACCTTAGAGGCTGCTGCCCTATATACATAGACTTACTGGCCACTTTAATAATGGAACACTAATCACTTAAATAATGTTTAAATCATGTTTACATACTGCTTTACTCATCTCATACATATATAAGGTATTTTATTCTACTGTATGTTAGTCAATGCCACTCTGACATTGCTCAATCTAATATTTATATAATTCTTAATTCCATTCATTGACTTATTTGTGTGTATTGTTGTGAATCATTTTTATATACTACTGCACTGTTAGATACTACTGCACTGTTGAAGCTAGGTACACAAGCATTTCGCTACATCCGCAATCACATCTGCTAAATATGTGTATGTGACAAATACAATTTGATTTGATTTGCATATGTAACCCAGTGGAAAGAAAATCAGATAAACTGTGTTTAAGCATATTCACAACCCTACATAGTTCCCTCTGCTGCTGTAAAGGGACTGCAGAGGGTGAGCTGCCTCCTCCCGTATGCTGTGAATCACTCAAGTGTGGAGAGGTCTGGAGGCTACGAGCACTGTACCCTGGGGTAGACTGCCGGCTACACACACACACACACACACACACACACACACACACACACACACACACACACACACACACACACACACACACACACACACACACACACACACACACACACACACACACACACCTGTGTTGTTGTGTTTTTGGCCCAACAGTCTGAGGTGGTTTCTTTTTATTTATTATATATTTTTTCAAAATGATTAATTTACGAAGCACTGATGTCATGTACATGATAAACAGCTTTAGTTGAAATAGTTTGATCCATGTAAGAATTAACAGGTAGAAAGGAACACCTAACCGTTGATTGACAGAGCCTTTGGTCAGAGGTTGTTTCTTAGTATGTGAGGTTGGGAAAGATTGTGAAGCCTGAAGTGTGGTACAACTATGCTGTGTCTTAGTGTCAACTACAGTGGCTTAGTCTTGTCTGCGGTGGGCGTCTCAGCATTAGAATATGGATCTTATGGCTAAGACACCCACTACCCAATGGAGTTGGATTACATATTGTTATCTGTCATCGTGAACATGGATTATCATATTGCACTGTATCACACTAATGTATGTACTCAAGATAGTGAAAAGAAATTGTTTCAATTCGGTTTTAATTTGTGCCTATAAAATTACTGTAATTTTTCATGTCCATCTAAATTGGATTAGATGTAGATTCATTATTGAAATTAAATGCCACAATGATGAGATTATATTTTAATGATACATTCCCTTTGGGTATTAGACATGATCATAAAATGCAATTTGTCTAATCCTCGCTGGGATTTAATAAGACTGATATGGCAACTAAAAGATAAGCTGTTTCTACAGTATTCCTCAGTAAAGATAGGAATTAGAGCTCTACTCTGCAGGAGCCAAAGAGTTACAGGACCACAGAGTGGGATGGAAGTTTTGGAGGAGTGGATAGAAGTTGCCCCTAACTACTGAGAAAGGGTCACATCTTGTCACTCTTCCTATGGTTAGGCCTAGGGGATACGAAAGGGTTAATGACAACTTCTGCCTGAGACGAACGTTGTGGACGTTTGAAAAATACTTGCTTTCATAAGACATACTACAATGTCTTGGATGACCTGGATCTGTGAGACATCCATGGCTTTCTTGCAAATCCTTCTTCCATGTGAGGAGGGAGACTGTCACAGATTAAGACTGTACGAATAGAACACTAAGGATTACTGTCGTGTGTATTTCTCCCCATTAAATAAAGCTGTGTGGTTTGGTCACATTCAAGTGTGGAGTGTAGCTTCACATTTTTCCCTTTAATGTTTCATTAATGATTTGGTTTTACTACATTGTTTGTGGGTGTGAGAATAGAATAGCCAATACTGTATCTTTTGGCTACAACCTGCAATTTACAGCATTAAAGAATATAAATAATTTATAAGGGAGTAAACATCTGGGGACACAGCAATCACACAGTAAATGCAGTCCAAAGAGTGGAACATTTCAGACCAGTATTTATTTTGTGTCATCTGGCATCTATATCTCCAATCCCATTAATTTTTCACACAACTGAATAAGCCTCAGGTTTGACACTGACACCTCACATGGTCAATTGGCCTGCCAATCAGGAAAGCAGGACATATCTTATCCATGAGGCGTCATCTGCAATTAGCCTTTCGGGTTTCAGCTGTGTTCAATGAAGGCAGATTCACATGGCATGTCCTCTCTTCACAAGGCAGTATTAGCTCAGTGAGAGTCAGTTCTGACTGACCTGCCAGTGTTTTTACAAACCTAGTTTCTTTTGCTTTCTTCAAAGTGAAATTGTAGAATGTTCTCAAATCTGCATTCAGCTTTGTTGAAGCTTGTTAGTAAAAGTAAGAACATTTCTCACATATTCTGTCCTTCTTTGCTCCATTCAATTACATGTGTCTCACTGATTTTCCTGTGTTGACAAAAATGCATTATGCCACAGGATTCAATCTAGTGTACCATGAAGAAAACAAAATATCAATGACTCTGCCTGTTGTTATCCTGCAGGCTCTGGGGTGTAAATGGAGATTAAAGCAGCATTTCATGGGCAGAATTTAGCAGCACATTGCTGTGCCTGAGCAGAGAGTAATTTTCCTTATAAACAACTTTTAAATGTTGTTTTGTTTCATTGTGGCTGCAGTGAAAGTGGAGAAGAGCAACCTTCACCATTGGGACCCCACTGTTAACTACAGCCACACCCAACACTGCAAGACATGGAGCAGTCCCAGCCACCCACTCAACCAGCAGGACCACTGCACATGTGAGTTATAATGTGTGAATATGCTGCTGGGTATAGTACAGTTTATAGCATTTTCCTTGCTAAGTGTATGTATTTTAAAAGTTGCTGTTGCTCATCTGTCTTTTTTCAGTTTATGATCCTCTGATCCCAATGGTAATGTTGCGATATCATTAACTGTGTATTAGCATTGCATGTAGCCTAGGTGGAGTTACAGGTCAAGTGATGAGTTGCAGGTCAGGTCAAGTGATTATTCTACCTTGAAGGGGTTTCTCTTTGCATTGATTTGATGTTGTGAGCATGTGTCCTTTCAGCTCTGGTGTGTGGTGGCTTCTCCCCTTCCTCCACAGCCACCTCAGGGTACAGCAGCAGCCAGGGCAGCAGCACCCTACCTTGCCCCATCCCATCCACCAGCCCCCGTAGCACCACACATAAGAGACGCCAGAGGAGGAAGGAGCACAAGAGCTCACGTATGTGGATTGTGTACTGCTTTAAAAACAAATGTGTATTCATAACCGGGTTTTAGAATAGTTTGAGAATTGACCTACCTCCCCTCATTAAAGGGTGACTGCTCTGACGACGGATCACTGACATGGACTGATGGAAAGGCTGATAGCTGACTCACTCTCCGTCTCCCTCTCTCCCTCTCTCTCTCTCTCTCCATCTATCCATTCATTCCTCCCCTTTCTCTCAATGTATCACACTATCCACCCTTCCCCCTCACCCAGTGTCCCTAGCATCCAGCTCAGTGGGCCCTGGGGGTCAGGTTGTTCATGTGGAGACCAGCGAGGTCGTCCTGAGGGGGGATCCACTCACAGGGTTCGGGGTTCAGCTGCAGGGGGGTGTCTTTGCCACAGAGACCCTGACCGTTCCTGCAGTCATCCGCTTCATCGAGCCTGACAGCCCTGCCGAAAGGTTACACGCACACAGCCTCCCAGACATAGAAGTACTGTACAGTGTGGAATGACCTTGACCTTAGGGCCATGTCTTAGTCACTCAGCGGACGGTAGGGTGTCATCGGGAGTGATGAGGAGAGTCACTGCTTTCTCTGAGGAATACTAATCTGGGTCTCCTATCTGAAGATGTCACTTTTAGCTCCGCTGTGTCCTAGCAGTTCCATTAGGCACCTTGCTTTGAGGTAATGGTAATAACTTCAGTGGTATTAGAATCTGTGAGAAGCAAGTGAATAAATTATATTCTACTACATTTATTTATAAAAGTTTATCCTGGCCTTGCTTTCAAAAAGCATTTATCTGTTTATTTATTAAGGAAACGGATAGCCCTGATTAGGCCAATGTGTGCTCTCTGCCCTTGTCTTGTAAGAGTAATGATAGTGTCTGTATGGACAACAGAAGGCCATGTCCTCTGGGTGGTGTAATACCATTTAAAGTCTCCTTCCGTTGGGAGGGAGTGACTAAAGCAGAACATCCTATTGTGATGTTCGTCTCAGCACTGACGTAAGGTTAATGAATTGCAGTGTTTAGTGAATTAATCCTAGTTGACAGTGCTGCTATGTGTGTGTCCTAATGATGTGATCATGGAAGTAAGCGCGCGCGCGTGTGTGTGGGTGGGGGGGTGTAAATATGAGGGTGAAGTGTGTGTCCTTGCCCTTTATTTAAGGTCAAGCAAGGTGAAGAGTAATTTTCTTATCAGAGAAGTGATTGACAATTGTTCAACTTAGGTGCATATTGATCCATTATTCCACAGTCACTGGAGTCAAAGCCAGTTTTCTGGGAATAGAAGAAATCTACTTAAATGTTTCCCATTGCACCTAGCCAGAACAGGAGGGTCTAGCTTTGTTCAATTTAACAACAAGGGTTGATTGTGGGTGGGATTGTGCCTTTCAGGGTCCTGACTCAGTGGTTTAATGACAGTGGTTAGCAGTGAGTTGAGGTCAAAGTGGAGTTGAAATATGTTCACCATAAACCACCTTAAACCACCTGTCTCTGAAATCTAAAGCAGTCATGAGAGTAAATAACCAGATAGCGCTGTATATTTTTATATGCTCCATATAAGAGTTTCATGGTAGTAGTGGTGGTGGTAGTAGTATGGATATGGTTTCTTATCGTTTTACAGCAGGACTCATAGTCTTTAGTTTATGAGCAGGCTTCGTCTGAGAAATGGGATGTAAACGAGAAGTATTAGGAAAAACTGTTAGTAACAACCGTTCAGTTTGGTTAAATGTCTAACTGTATAAAGGCCACATAGAATTATGCCGAATGCCACAGAATTACCCATTGTCCCTTATTGTACTTTATTATGTATTAAAAAGATTTTCCCTCCATTGTACTCTTCTAACTATTCTCTGTGTCGTCAGATGTGGGTTGCTGCAGGTGGGGGACAGACTCCTGTCCATCAACAGAATCCCTACAGAGGATGGAACACTGGAGGAGGCCAATCAGCTACTGCGTGACGCTGCTCTGGCCAATAAGGTCACTCTGGAGATTGAGTTTGATGTAGCAGGTATAGTCTTTTTAATTAGTTTAACCTTTGTTCATCCAAGTTGAAATAGCATCTCAAATCAAATCAAAATGTATTGGTCACGTGCGCAGATTTGCAGGTGTTATAGCAGGTGCAGTGAAATGCTTATGTTACTAGCTCCAACAGTGCAGTAGAATGTCAAATACACAAGTAATCTAAACAACAAATCAAGAAATACCAATCCAAAGTAGATATATTAGAGTGAGCATGTGTGAGAATCCAGAATATGAATATAAATTTGTTCTGTGTAAAGACAGTATATAATTTGGAAAATGGTATGAACAGTCGTGGCCAAACGTTTTGAGAGTGACACAAATATAAATTTTCACAAAGTCTGCTGCCTCAGTTTGTATGATGGCAATTTGCATATACTCCAGAATGTTATGAAGAGTGATCAGATGAATTGTAATTAATTACAAAGTCCCTCTTTGCCATGCAAATTAATTGAATAAAAAAAAACATTTCCACTGCATTTCAGCCCTGCCACAAAAGGACCAGCTGACATGTCAGTGATTCTCTCGTAAACACAGGTGTGAGTGTTGACGAGGACAAGGCCGGAGATCACTCTGTCATGCTGGTTGAGTTCGAATAACAGACTGGAAGCTTCAAAAGGAGGGTGGTGCTTGGAATCATTGTTCTTCCTCTGTCAAACATGGTTACCTGCAAGGAAACATGTGCCGTCATCATTGCTTTGCACGAAAATTGCTTCACAGGCAAGGATATTGCTGCCAGTAAGATTGCACCTAAATCAACCATTTATCGGATCATCAAGAAGTTCAAGTAGAGCGGTTCAGTTGTTGTGAAGAAGGCTTCAGGGCGCCAAAGAAAGTCCAGCAAGCGCCAGGACCGTCTCCTAAAGTTGATTCAGATGCGCGATCGGGGAACCACCAGTACAGAGCTTGCTCAGGAATATCAGCAGGCAGGTGTGAGTGCATCTGCACGCACAGTGAGGCGAAGACTTTTGGAGGATGACCTGGTGTCAAGAAGGGCAGCAAAGAAGCCACTTCTCTCTAGGAAAAACATCAGGGACAGACTGATATTCTGCAAAAGGTACAGAGATTGGACTGCTGAGGACTGGAGTAAAGTCATTTTCTCTGATGAGTCCCCTTTCCGATTGTTTGGGGCATCCGGAAAAAAGCTTGTCCGGAGAAGACAAGGTGAGCGCTACCATCAGTCCTGTGTCATGCCAACAGTAAAGCATCCTGAGACCATTCATGTGTGGGGTTGCTTCTCAGCCCAGGGAGTGGGCTCACTCACAATTTTGCCTAAGAACACAGCCATGAATAAAGAATGGTACCAACACATCCTTTGAGAGCAACTTCTCCCATCCATCCAGGAACAGTTTGGTGAAGAACAATGCTTTTTCCAGCATGATGGAACACCTTGCCATAAGGCAAAAGTGATAACTAAGTGTCTCGGGGAACAAAACATCGATATTTTGGGTCCATGGCCAGGAAACTCCCCAGACCTTAATCCCATTGAGAACTTGTGGTCAATCCTCAAGAGGTGGGTGGACAAACAAAAACCCACAAATTCTGACAAACTCCAAGCATTGATTATGCAAGAATGGGCTGCCATCAGTCAGGATGTGGCCCAGAAGTTAATTGACAGCATGCCAGGGCGAATTGCAGAGGTCTTGGAAAAGAAGGGTTAACACTGCAAATATTGACTCTTTGCATCAACTTCATGTAATTGTCAATAAAAGCCTTTGACACTTATGAAATGCTTGTAATTCTACTTCAGTATTCCATAGTAACATCTGACAAAAATATCTTAACACTGAAGCAGCAAACTTTGTGAAAATTTATATTTGTGTCATTCTCAAAACCTTTGGCCACGACTGTACAGTAGGTACAGTTGAAGTCAGAAGTTTACATACACCTTAGCCAAATACATTTAAACTTAGTTTTTCACAATTCCTGACATTTAATCCAAGTAAAAATTCCCTGTCTGACATTTCACATTCTTAAAATAAAGTGGTGATCCTAACTGACTTAGGATCACCACTTTATTTTAAGAATGTGAATGTCAGAATAATAGTAGAGAATGATTTATTTCAGCTTTTATTTCTTAAATCACATTCCCAATGGGTCAGAAGTTTACATACACTCAATTAGTATTTGATAGCATTGCCTTTAAATTGTTTAAATTGGGTCAAACATTTCGGGTAGCCTTCCACAAGCTTCCCACAGTACGTTGGGTGAATTTTGGCCCATTCCTCCTGACAGAGCTGGTGTAACTGAATCAGGTTTGTTGGCCTCCTTGCTCGCACACGCTTTTTCAGTTCTGCCCACAAATTTTCTATAGGATTGAGGTCAGGGCTTTGTGATGGCCACTCCAATACCTTGACTTTGTTGTCCTTAAGCCATTTTGCCAGAACTTTGGAAGTATGCTTGGGGTCATTGTCTATTTGGAAGACCCATTTGCGACCAAGCTGTAACTTCCTGACTGATGTCTTGAGATGTTGCTTCAATATATCCACAGCATTTTCCTACCTCATGATGCTACCGTAGTCTGGCTTTTATATGGCGGTTTTGGAGCAGTGGCTTCTTCCTTGCTGAACGGCCTTTCAGGTTATGTCGATATAGGACTCGTTTTACTGTGGATATACATACTTTTGTACCTGTTTCCACCAGCATTTTACACAAGGTCCTTTGCTGTTCTGGGATTGATTTGCACTTTCGCACCGAAGTACATTCATCTCTAGGAGACAGAACACGTCTCCTTCCTGAGCGGTATGACGGCTGCGTGGTCCCATGGTGTTTATGCTTGCGTACTATTGTTTGTACCGATAAACATGGTACCTTCAGGCATTTGGAAATTGGTCCCAAGGATGAACCAGACTCGTGGAGGTCTACAATTTTTTTCCGGAGGTCTTGGCTGATTTCTTTTGATTTTCTCATGTTGTCAAGCGAAGAGGCACTGAGTTTGAAGGTAGGCCTTAACATACATCCACAGGTACAACTCCAATTGACTCAAATGATGTCAATTAGCCTAATCAGAAGCTTCTAAAGCCATGACATAATTTTCTGGAATTTTCCAAGCTGTTTAAAAGCACAGTCAACTTAGTGTACGTAAACTTCTGACCCACTGGAATTGTGATACAGTGAAATAATCTGTCTGTAAACAATTGTTGGAAAAATGACTTGTCATGCACAAAGTAGATGTCCTAACCGACTTGCCAAAACTATAGTTTGTTAACAAGAAATTTGTGGAGTGGTTGAAAAACGAGTTTTAATGACTCCAACCTAAGTGTATGTAAACTTCTGACTTCAACTATATATTAGGATGGGCTACAGTATGTGGAGAACAGTGTATATATACACAGTCCGTAAACAACAGTATATAAACCAGAATATGAGCTGACCAGTGTACAATGACTATCTATATACATGGAACATTAGTCTCAAGGTGCAGGGCAGAGAACCGGGCAGGTAGCCTGGTAGTGATGGCTGTTCAACAGTCAGATGGCCTGGTGATAGAAGCTGTTTTTTGTCTTTTATTTTCTCCCACCCACCCATTAGAATCAGTGGTTCCCAGTAGTGGCACGTTCCATGTAAAACTGCCCAAGAGGAGAGGAGTGGAACTTGGCATCACCATCAGTGGTGAGTTACCAGATGCAAACGGCAGGGGGCGAGCTAACATAACATCCCTTGGCCTGCATATCTCTCTCTGTGTGGATCAATGCTCTGTGATCCATAACTGTGGCCTAGACTGTCATGAGAGCTACTGCCTCATTAAGTCTGATGAATAATAATGGTCCTCAAGCATTTATCACCTCTTTCACACTTTAATGGGCCTGGAAAAATAATAAAGGACAGTAATTCTATGTAGTACAGAGAGTATGTTAGTGATGTCACAGATACTGAAGCTAGTAGGGCAGGCCATCAGGTGACTTGTGGTACATGCAATGCTTTTGGACTGTGTGCACTAAAGTAGAACATGCAGGGATCCAGAGCAAATAAAAATGATTTGGGCAACAGTCAACTCCTGATAAGTGTTATTTGTATTCCCTGCCTTTCTATTATCTCTGTGGATGTTATGAATGTTTAATTTAATGTCTGTCTGAACAGCAAGCAAGAGACCTGACAAACCTCTGATCATCTCTGATATCAGGAAAGGAAGCATAGCCCACAGGTATGTCCAGCCTCCCAATCACATGGGGTAGATTCCTCAAACAAATGACTTGCTTTACTGCCACAGGTCTGGGGTTAGTTTCACCTGGCAAGTATGAAATGATACTAGTCATGATTTTGTAATTTTTCATCTATCATGTTAAAGGGATACTTCGAGATTTTGGCAATGAGGCCCTTTATCTACTTCCCCAGAGTCAGATGACCGCATGGATACCATTTTTATGTCTCTCTGTCAAGTATGAAGTTAGAGGTAGTTTGGCAAGCCAATGCTAATTAGCGTTAGCACATGCTAGCAGATACCCATAGACTTCCAGTCAATGCGCTAATACTAGTTAGCAATTGCTCTAGCGCTAGTTAGCAACTTCCTTCAAACTGCACGCAGAGATATGTTATCCTTGAGTTCATCTGACACTTGGGAGTAAATACAAACATCTTTAAAAACATCAGTGACTTAGTTGAGCTTCACAATCAATTTAAGATATTTTAGAAAAATGCTATTATCAGTCCCTTGAAATCAAGTATAAGCAGCTTTGAGATGCAAAGCAAATGTCAGGTACAAACATACACAGTATTTTTTTTTAACTCGTGGGTTAATTTCCTGCCCACCTCTCACCTGCCTGCTAATAGGACGGGTACGTTGGAGCCAGGGGACAGGCTGCTGGCCATCGATAACGTGCGTCTGGAGAACTGCACCATGGAGGATGCTATGCACGTGCTTCAGCAGGCAGAGGACATGGTCAAGCTCCGGATCCAGAAGGACGAGGACAACGCTGGTAGGATGAACACAGTCATGCTTCAAAAATAAACATGCAGTCCTGAAACTTATTTGCATGGAGAGGTGTGTCTAGAAGAGACGGATGGCAGGTAGCCTAGTGATTAAGAGCATTGGGCCAGTCCCCGAGACGACTAGGTGAAAAACTTGTCAATGTACCCTTGATAAAGGCACTTACCCTAATTGCTCCGTTTAGTTTCTCTGGATAAGAGTGTCTGCTAAATGAATAAAATGAATATGTACAATAACACATTTCTATCCAATTAGGTTGAATTCCCCAGTAGAAACATATTTAAACTCTATACATTTCTGTCTATTTAAATTACCTAATATAAACAACGTTACATACCATTTGGTACAAGGAAGTTAGAATTTGATGGATGATTGTACTGTAATGCCCACTCTTTTCAAATATTTTGCTGTTAAACACCATCAAATACTTGGTAAAATTCCATCTGAAAAATAACTACGATTAAATGGGGACTTGGTATATGTCATGTGGCTGCTATATTTGTCCTACAAAATGTCTACTTATACATGTTTTATTTGTGTCTCATAATTTCTCATGTTGCGTGGTAGCCAGTTTGGATGTGACCCAGATTTGAGCTAGACTAGTTCATCCCTTTATGTAATTGTCGTGTGTGTGTGTGCTCTCTCTGTCCCTGTCAGATGAGCTTGAGATGTCTGGTTCCATTATCTACACGGTGGAGCTGAAGCGTTACAACGGCCCGTTGGGTATCACCATCTCAGGCACAGAGGAGCCCTTTGACCCCATCGTCATCTCAGGCCTCACCAAGAATGGCCTGGCCGAAAGGTGAGAGGTCATGTGCCAAGGGCATGAGGTTGACTCTCTTATTATAAAAGTGGAAAAAGGGTGATGAGACTACAGACTGGCTCCATAGGTGGGATTTTGTACACATTTAATTTGTCAAAAGCGCCTGCCTTGCCTGCTCTGCTTCATTGGTACTGATCTGTATGGAGAGGTGAAAGCAATATGGCAGATGCCCACTTGCCAGGCATCTGCTTTCACTCTGGGTTTTCTATACATTTATTTAATATCAGTTTAGATAGAGGAGGCCTCTTTAGACTGTTGGACTATTGAGATGCACCTCCAATCTCCTGTTATGGTTGTGATGCATGGCTGAGAGGAGGACCCTACAGACTATTGTTATGGTTGTGATGCATGGCTGAGAGGAGGACCCTACAGACTATTGTTATGGTTGTGATGCATGGCTGAGAGGAGGACCCTACAGACTATTGTTATGGTTGTGATGCATGGCTGAGATGAGGACCCTACAGACTATTGTTATGGTTGTGATGCATGGCTGAGAGGAGGACCCTACAGACTATTGTTATGGTTGTGATGTATGGCTGAGATGAGGACCCTACAGACTATTGTTATGGTTGTGATGCATGGCTGAGAGGAGGACCCTACAGACTATTGTTATGATTGTGATGCATGGCTGAGTGGAGGACCCTACAGACTATTGTTATGGTTGTGATGCATGGCTGAGAGGAGGACCCTACAGACTATTGTTATGATTGTGATGCATGGCTGAGAGGAGGACCCTACAGACTATTGTTATGGTTGTGATGCATGGCTGAGAGGAGGACCCTACAGACTATTGTTATGGTTGTGATGCATGGCTGAGAGGAGGACCCTACAGACTATTGTTATGATTGTGATGTATGGCTGAGAGGAGGACCCTACAGACTATTGTTATGGTTGTGATGCATGGCTGAGAGGAGGACCCTACAGACTATTGTTATGGTTGTGATGCATGGCTGAGAGGAGGACCCTACAGACTATTGTTATGATTGTGATGTATGGCTGAGAGGAGGACCCTACAGACTATTGTTATGGTTGTGATGCATGGCTGAGATGAGGACCCTACAGACTATTGTTATGGTTGTGATGCATGGCTGAGAGGAGGACCCTACAGACTATTGTTATGATTGTGATGTATGGCTGAGAGGAGGACCCTACAGACTATTGTTATGATTGTGATGTATGGCTGAGAGGAGGACCCTACAGACTGTTGTGATGGTGGGAGTTTGATTCACTGTCAATCATTGGCCTGTGTTGCCCACTAGAGTGGATATCTGTGGAAACAGCACGCCCTCAAAGCCTCACTGTGTAAAATATGTCAATAAACAATAGTATGGTCTGTTTATCAGTCAGCTCTTTATTACTGCCTGGTCAAACTGGACAACCAGGCAGTTTTAAACTGGTTGTCTCCTAGAACATTATGTTATACAATACATGCATGTTTTGTTCAATCAAGTTCATATTTATATCAAAAACCAGCTTTTTACATTAGCATGTGATGTTCAGAACTAGCATACCCACTGCAAACTTCCGGTGAATTTACTAAATTACTAACGATTAACGTTCAAAAAATACATAATTATTTAAAGAATTATAGATACAGAACTCCTTTATGCAATCGCGGTGTCAGATTTTAAAATAGCTTTTCGGCGAAAGCACATTTTGCAATATTCTGAGTAGATAGCCCGGCCATCACGGCTAGCTATTTTGACACCCACCAAGTTTGGGACTCACTAAACTCAGAATTACTATTAGAAAAATTGGATTACCTTTGCTGTTCTTAGTCAGAATGCACTCCCAGGACTTCTACTTCAACAACAAATGTTGTTTTGGGTCGAAATAATCCATAGTTGTTCATGCGTTGAGGTCAGTATCCGAAGGGTGACGCGGGCGCATTTCGTGACAAAAAATTTAAAAATATTCCATTACTGGACTTCGAAGCATGTGAAATGCTGTTTAAAATCAATTTTTATGCGATTTTTCTCGTAAAATAGCAATAATATTCCAACCGGGCGACGTTGTATTCGTTCAAAGAGAGAGAGAAAAAAATTGAGTCCTCTCGTGCACGCACGCTCCAGTGTCAGTGTTCCCTACCTGACCACTCACAAACACTCCTGCTGTTTTTCGCCCAGAGACTGCAGAGCTCTCATTCCACTTTCTGGCGCCTTCTTAGAGCCAATGGAAGACTTAGAAAATGTCACGTTACAGCAGAGATGCTGTATTTTTGATAGAGATGCCCTAGAAGGACAACAAATTGTCAGACAGGGCACTTCCTGCATGGAATCTTCAGGTTTTGGCCTGCCATATGAGTTCTGTTATACTCACAGACACCATTCAAACAGTTTTAGAAACTTTAGAGTTTTCTATCCAAATCTACTAATTATATGCATTTTCTCGTTTCTGGGTAAGAGTAGTAACCAGTTTAAATCGGGTAAATTTTTTATCCGGCTGTGAAAATACTGCCCCCTAGCCCCAACAGGTTAAGGTCACAACCATACAGAAAAGCTTATGAAACAGATGGGGAGATATCAGCACTCTCTGATAGCCTTCATCACCTTCTTATTACAGCCCAACCGATATATTGTTTCACCAATATTATCGGCCTTTTACCAATATATCGATATCTTCCGATAATTCCACAGATTTTTTTCAATAAATAGGATGAAAAAGACATGTACATTTTTTTCAACTTTATTATTACGGTTGGTGGGCTCAAACACGAGGTTACCAGAATAGCGGGAAGTTGCTTCCTCAGCAAAACCTCTCACAGACCTAGCCCGGTTTCAAATCTGCGTGTGCTTCAGGGATGGGAATAGAGCTGTGAAGGAGTGACTGGTCAGCTACAGTGTTTTCCCTGTAAAACCCAGGGATTATCATTTAACTGTGCGTGCATGTTTATGTTCATGTTGTGTTTCTAATGTTGTCAGAATCTGTGTGTGGGTTTGGATGTGTTCTCAATCACGTGGTCCTCCTAGATGTGGATTGACGCTGGCCCTCAGATCTTCTCCTATGCCACTGGCACCTATGCCACCCGCTTGGGAAAAAATGTCTGGAAAATTGTTTCTTCTCCAGAAGATTTGATTCATGAAATTGTGAAATCAATGACTCTTATTGGCATCATAACAATGATCGTCAGAGGAGTTTGACTGCAAGTTCCAACAGAACCACCTATATTCATAACAGCCTTATTTCCCTGACCGTGTTTCCCTAGGCAGTATAGGCGTGCCGCAAAGTGGCATGAGATACCCTTAGTGTTGGCACACAAAACAGAAAAGTATTAGTATGTTGGAACTAATGTCCATACACTTTGAGGACATTACATAATACCACCACTTATGCCTAAGTTGGTTTTAGGTGGTTTGAACAACCAATTACCGATGTCGTAACATTGACTATCATTAAATGTGAAGACTGTATATTACAAAATCAATTCTCTGTGTAATTTAATTACACGATTAAACTAATCATGTAACTTTAACTAGGAAGTCGAGGCACCATGGGAAAATGTTTAGTCTATTTCACGAATTAACTCTTCAGATATTTTCATATCTTATCGATTAGTCACTTATTAATGTATTATTACCACAGTCATATTCAATGTTGCAAACCATTGGATATCTGCATGAACCCTAGCATAGATCATGAATCAGCAATATACAAATTGGCTTTTTTATTTACTAACTTAATCAATCACAGAATTACATAAACACACAATAGGTCATAAATTGGTTACTACGTGATACAAATAAAAAATCCCTAGTGGACGAAACCAATATGACGGCTTCGTAGACAAAGGAAAGGGGTGGCGACAGCTCAAGAGCGGGAAACTCAGAGCTGATAACTAAACTCATAGAAATTGCTAATACTTTGAACATGAACGACCGCTCATTCGAAAAGAAATTGCAATTGACCTATTAACGAGTGTATGCCTTTGCTGTCCTTCTCTGCGATCACCGGTCCGTCTGCTGGATAGTCAGATGACAGAAAGCCTCTGGTTTGTCCACCAGAGATCAAAGTCTGTTGTAGGTTGTTATAATGGATACTTCAGAATACCATTCTGATGTTCTTAGGATGGATGCGTTTACGACTAAAGTATTTAAAGAGCTGCAGCCTGAATAGTTGGTCTTTAGTTTTTAGATTTCTTCACCATTTCAGCGTGGGGATTATCTCCACGTTCTCTGGTCTTGTAGCGACAGCTCCATGTTTTCTGATCTAATGTACATTTTGTCGGGAGTCCTTTATAAGCACTCGTCTTGGAGGGCGGTTCCATGATGTTTGGAGTATGTCTGTCCTCACAGGGGTGGGGCCACTGACTAGTTATGACTTTATATGAAAACCCGTGCTCTCATTTAGAAGGCTAACATCACATTTCATCTTTTCAAAAGTATTCCTATACTCAATCATTTATTTTATACAACATTCAGATCCATAATTGAGAAGTGTATACAAACAAAGAAACAGTAATGTGTGTCTTCTGTCCTTCATGAAGTCACCAAATGAAACAAACTCGTCATGACTGTTCCTTAAGTGTCCACGGACCACTCCAACTTCTTGGAATACAGAAATACTGTTCAATTATTCCACCTTTTGACGTTACTGTACTGCAAAGTCTTTCTTTGTGGTAACAAAGGGATGCTGAACCTTCATTTTGGCAGAGTGGGGAAGGGAGTTTCGGTATTTACATCTGTCATAAACCTGTGGTGAGAGAGGGGGGCTGCTATGATCCTCACCCAAAAAGAGCGTGTCGTGACACCAATTACCTTGTTGCGTTCTTATCTATTGTTTATAATACGCTGGATATGTTTGTTGTAGTTTCATACCATTGGAAATGACAATGTTTTCAGTGGCATCCTCCTCCTTCAAAGGGATACAAATATTGTCTTCTGTTTGTAGGACTGGTGCCATCCATATAGGGGACCGTGTCTTGGCCATTAACTGTGTGAGTCTGAAGGGGAAACCACTGAGTGAGGCCATCCATCTGCTCCAGATGGCCGGAGAGACTGTCACCCTCAAGATAAAAAAACGTCAAGATGGTATGTATTGTTAAGTTTCTTAATTAAGTTACTTTTTAAAAAGCATGTATGGAAGGGGATGCGAAGCCTCCTTTTTTGAAGACTCTGATTGGATGGAAGGAAAGACTACCGTCATTGGATTTGATGTTGACAAACTGAACATTCTCTCGTTAGAACCATTTCATTGACATATTTTAATAGAGCTGGATCGATATGATTTTTTTGTGGTCCCATACTGATTTAGATTTTGGGGGGGGACAAAGCTTACCTATACCGATATATCTGCCGATATGCTGTTTTACAGTGGGGAAATTAAAGTGTCATTTTTCCATTCCGTGTTCCATCTCTGGCCCCACGCTTGAGGAGGACGGACAAAGCTCTCTGCGTGACATTCCGAGCCAAACTAAAATGGGACACGCACATCTGACATTACCACCGAAAGGAACCGGAGGCTCTTCATGATGAACCGTCTTCGCCATGTCAACCTCCCCCTGAAGACCTACTGGCTGTCACCACCTGCTTTGTCCATCCAGTGCTCGAGTACACCGCTCCGGTATGGCACCCATGTGTCACAGCCCACCAACACAACCAACTTGACAAGGTCAAACGAAGTGCAACCAAAATCAACATGGGCCCCACCTACACCCCATACGACTCTGCATGCAATGACCTGGGCTTGCAGACCTTGGAGTCCTGCCGCATCTGCCTCTGCTGATCCTTTGGCCCAGAAGCTTGTATAATCCTAGGATAACAGCATATGGCTGCCTCAGACGAGAGGCCATGTCATTGGCCGATCTACCTGATCCAGTCACAAACTAAACCCTTCCCGAACTCGGACAGATACTACCACAGCATTATGCCTTACATTGAGAGATTGCTTAATGCTGCTTGACTGTGATGATGTGTACTAGATCATCATTTGTATTTTATTTACTTACATAGGTCTATGTATGCTGCAATTCAGCTTTTAGCTGCAAACGTGTATAATTTAAATATATTTATTTATTTATTTATTTTACCTTTTATTTAACTAGTCAGTTAAGTCAGTTAAGAACAAATTCTTATTGACAATGACGGCCTACCAAAAGGCCTCCTGCGGGGACAGGGGCCTGGGATTAAACAAATAAATACTATATAAATATAGGACACTACATGAAGAGAGACCTAAGACGACAGCATAACAAGGCAGCAAAACAAGGCAGCAAAACATGACAACACAGCATGGTAGCAACACAACATGATAACAACATGGTAGCAGCACAAAACATGGTACAAACATTATTGGGCAAAGTCATCAGCACAAAGGTCAAGAAGGTAGAGACAACAATACCTCATACAAAGCAGCCACAACTGTCAGTAAGAGTGTCCACGATTGAGTCTTTGAGTGAAGAGATTTGAGATAAAACTGTCCAGTTTGAGTGTTTGCTGCAGCTCGTTCCAGTCCTTAGCTGGAGCGACCCTGGGATGTGTGCGCTTTGGGGACCTTGAACAGAATGTGACTGGCAGAATGGGTGTTGTATGTGGAGAATGAGGGCTGCAGTAGATATCTCAGATAGGGGGGAGTTGCGCCTAAGAGGGTTTTATAAATATGCATCAACCAGTGGGTCTTGGGATGAGTATACAGAGATGACCAGTTTACAGAGGAGTATAGAGTGCAGTGATGTGTCCTATAAGTAGCATTGGTGGCAAATCTGATGGCCGAATGGTAAAGAACATCTAGCCGCTCGAGAGAACCCTTACCTGCCGATCTATAAATGATGTCTCCGTAATCTAGCATGGGTAGGATGGTCATCTGAATCAGGGTTAGTTTGGCAGCTGGGGTGAAAGAGGAGTGATTACGATAGAGGAAACCAAGTTTAGATTTAACTTTAGCCTGCAGCTTTGATATGTGCTGAGAGAAGGACAGTGTACCGTCTAGCCATACTCCCAAGTACTTGTATGAGGTGACTACCTCAAGCTCCAAACCCTCAGAGGTAGTAATCACACTGGTGGGAAGAGGGTCATTCTTCTTTCCAAACCACATGACCTTTGTTTTGGAGGTGTTCAGAACAAGTTTCAGGGTAGAGAAAGCTTGTTGGACACAAAGAAAGCTTTGTTGTAGAGCATTTAACACAAAATCCGTGGAGGGGCCAGCTGAGTATGACTATCATCTGCGTATACAGTTGAAGTCGGGAGTTTACATACACTTAGGTTGGAGTCATTAAAACTCGTTTTTCAACCACTCCACACATTTCTTGTTAACAAACTATAGTTTTGGCAAGTCTGTTAGGACATCTACTTTGTGCATGACACAAGTAAAGTTTACATTCACCTTAGCCAAATACATTTAAACTCAGTTTTTCATAATTCCTGACATTTAATCCTAGTAAATATTCCCTCTTAGGTCAGTTATGATCAACACTTTATTTTAAGAATGTGAAATGTCATAATAGTGGAGAATGATTTATTTAAACTTTTATTTCATTTATCACGTTCTCAGTGGGTCAGAAGTTTACATACTCAATTAGTATTTGGTAGCGTTGCCTTTAAATTGTTCAACTTGGGTCAAACGTTTCAGGTAGCCTTTCACAAGCTTCCCACAATAAGTTGGGTGAATTTTGGCCCATTCCTCCTGACAGAGCTGGTGCAACTGAGTCAGGTTTGTAGGCCTCCTTGCTCGCACAAGCTTTTTCAGTTATGCCCACAAATCTTCTATAGGATTGAGGTCAGGGCTTTGTGATGGCCACAACAATACTTTGTTGTCCTTAAGCCATTTTGCCACAACTTTAGAAGTATGCTTGGGGTCATTGTTTATTTGGAAGACCCATTTGCGACCAAGCTTTAACTTCCTGACTGATGTCTTGATGTTGCTTCAATATATCCACATCGTTTTTCTACCTCATGATGCCATCTATTTTGTGAAGTGCACCAGTCCCTCTTGCAGCAAAACACCCCCACAACATGATGCTGCCACCCCTGTGCTTCACGGTTGGGATGGTGTTCTTTGGCTTGCAAGCCTCCCCCTTTTTCCTCCAAACATAACAATTGTCATTATGGCTAAACAGTTCTATTTTTGTTTCATCAGACCAGAGGACATTTCTCCAAAAAGTACGATCTTTGTCCCCATGTGCAGTTGCCAACCGTAGTCTGGCTTTTTTTATGGCAGTTTTGGAGCAGTGGCTTCTTCCTTGCTGAGCAGCCATTCAGGTTATGTCAATATAGGACTTGTTTTACTGTCGATATAGATACCTTTGTACCTGTTTCCTCCAGCATCTTCACAAGGTCCTTTGCTGCTGTTCTGGGATTGATTTGAGCGTTTTGCACCGAAGTACGTTCGTCTCCAGGAGACAGAAAGCGTCTCCTTCCTGAGCGGTATGAAAGCTGCGTGGTCCCATTGTGTTTATACATGCGTACTATTGTTTGTACAGATGAACGTGGTACCTTCAGGCGTTTGGAAATTGCTCCCAAGGATGAACCAGACTTGTTGAGGTGTACAATTTTTTTTTCTGTCTTTGCTGATTTTTATTTTATTTTCCCATGATGTCAAGCAAAGAGGCACTGAGTTTGAAGGTAGGCCTTGAAATACATCCACAGGTACACCTCCAATTGACTCAAATGATGTCAATTAGCCTATCAGAAGCTTCTGAAGCCATGACATCATTTTCTGGAATTTTCCAAGCTGTTTAAAGGCACAGTCAACTTAGTGTATGTCAATTTCTGACCCACTGGAATTGTGATACAGTGAATTATAAGTGAAATAATCTGTTTGTAAACAATTGTTGGAATAATTACATGTCATGCACAAAGTAGATGTCCTAACCGACTTGCCAAAACTATAGTTTAACAAGAAATTAGTGGAGTGGTTGAAAAATGAGTTTTAATCACTCCAACCTAAGTGTATGTAAACTTCCGACTTCAACTGTGTGTGTATATATAATATATTTATTTATTTAGTACACCAAACATTAGGAATACCTTCCTAATATTGAGTTGCGCACCCCCCCCCCCCCCCCCCCTTTTGTCCTCAGAACAGCCTCAATTCGTCAGGGCATGGACTTTACAAGGTGTCAAAAGCGTTCCACAGGGATGCTGGTCCATGTTGACTCCAATGCTTCCCACAGTTGTGTCAAGTTGGCTGGATGTCCTTTGGGTGGTGGACCATTCTTGAAACACACAGGAAACTATTAAGCTTGAAAACCTCAGCAGCGTCGCTGTTCTTGACACAAACCGATGCACCTGGCACCTACTACCATACCCTGTTCAAAGGCACTTCATCTTTTATCTTGCCCATTCACCCTCTAAATGGCACACATACACAATCCATGTCTCAATTGTCTCGAGGCTTTAAAAATCCTTCTTTAGCCTGTCTCCTCTTCATCTGCACTGATTGAAGGGGATTTATCAAGTGACATCAATAAGGAGTCATAGCTTTCACCTGGTCTGTCTGTCATGGAAGGAGCAGTTTTTTAAAATGTTTTGTACCCTCAGTGTATTTTATTACATAATTGAGTTATGATTCTCTCTTAACGCTCCACTGACTTTGTTCCCATGCAGAATCAGATGTGCAGCAGATGTCGGAGCAGGCAGGGTTCCTGAGCGACACTGAGGATGAGCTGACTGACTCTCAGAAGACCAGTAAACATTCAGGGGTGTACTCTGCCACCGTGCCCAGCATGGACTCTGCCATGAGCTCCTGGGATGGCTCCGGCATCGATGCTGACTACGGCAGCCAAGGTGAGGACAGAACATGGACGCGTAGTCATTACCAGTTTAGACAACCAGTTTAGGTCACTTTACATGACTCTCCTGAAATCAGTTCTTGGGTGTGTAGAACATTATCATGTTTTTTTATGTTTGTTTTTATCGCTTGTGTGCAGGAACGTATCTCCACAGAGCTGCAGATTTGACTTTCCAGCCTAATGAGTGGAGACGCGCCAAACCACCCAGGACCCACCTCAACTCCATCTCCACTGGCCTTACCGGCCTTACCCACCACTCCCACCTCTACGATGGGAGATACACTGAGGATGACTGGGATAAGGCTGCTGGGTGAGTGCCTACTTTAGGCTAGAACAATGGATTTGTACTTTCAAAGTTTGTCACGTTAACAGGATACAGCAAGTATAAGACAGTACAGTGAAATTCTTACTTGCAAGCTCTTGCAAACAGCAGTATTCAGTATCAAGGTGAGAGGACATTATATAAAGGAAGGAGACACACGAGGAATACGAAGAGAAAGAACAGGAGAATGCATGCTATATACAGGGTCCGTGCCAGTACCATGATTACAATGAGCAGGGGGTACTGCTGCCTGGTTCCTGGTCTGTTTGTGCGTTATCTAAGTCATAAAGCACATAATACAGATCTGGCTAATGGATTTGATAGTTGTAATAATTTGTTTCATTCTGTGGCTTTCAGTGTTGTTCTTTTTTCCTTTTAATCTACGTGTATGCCTTCTGTATGCCTCCATGTATGTAAGCAATGATCATCATAAATGTTGAAGTGAGGTACAAAAAATCTGTCTTTCAAGTCTGGTTTAGTCTAAAACTAAATATGTATTGATTCACTGACAGCTATTGATTTGGAAAGTGAATCCAATAAATCTGCAATGTCACTCAAATATTTGGCTTTAGAATGTTTTTCTAAATCACCACAGTTGTTTCATTCCTCCATTTTATCTGCTCCTATCTGTGCTTTTTCTCCCTTTCTCAGGTACTCTCTCTCTCATCTGCTTTACTAACTGCACGTGAGGCTCCTGGTGTTTCACATAAACGTGTATTTTTCTGTTTTGTCTTCACCAAACCTGTCCCTCTAAAACACCCAAAGGCCCCATGGACACACCTCTGCCTTGTCTGTTGCCTCACTCTTAACTCTTCACTTAATTTTTTTCTGAACTTTTGTGTCCCTCACTGCCACAAACTGTCTACACCCTAAGGCTTTTTGGATGGCTTAACTTTTAAACGAACTATCTGCATGAAGACTCTTTCTCTTCTAAGGGACTACACTGTTCTGTGTTAGAGAGAGCGTTTACTCTTGCCCTCACTGAGGCCTGAAAGGTTTTTAAAGGACCTCTCAACGTCATGCAGTCCGTTGCCTGCATTACCCACGCTGCTTTGCAGGCCACACCTGTTTCAAACCAGTCTCAAAACACCCCAGTCTCTGGACAGCAAGACTCCTCTCATGTTCTGGTTCCTGCATTGTCATAGATACGCCAGCC
Organism: Salmo trutta; assembly: GCF_901001165.1. NCBI lineage: Eukaryota > Metazoa > Chordata > Actinopteri > Salmoniformes > Salmonidae > Salmo > Salmo trutta. The sequence goes on along the minus strand of NC_042986.1, from coordinate 29,962,596 downwards.
CCCCTAGTTGCCATGGTACCCTGAAACAGGAGGATAGCTTCTGGTCCCAGGCGCTGCAGGACCTAGAGACCTGCGGCCAATCAGAGATACTCAGGGAGCTGGAGGTAAGCTACATCTCCCTCTATCTGTCCCAATCTGTTACTAAAAGAACCAATTGGGGCGGCAGGTAGCCTAGTGGTTAGAGCGTTGGTCCAGTAACTGAAAGTTGCTTAATCGAATCCCCGAGCTGACAATGTAAAAATCTGTCGTACTGCCCTTGAACAAGGCAGTTAATCCACTGCTCCTAGGCCGTCATTGTAAATAAGAATTTGTTCTTAACTGACTTGCCTAGTTAAATAAAATGCAAATAAATAAAAGCCTGATTGTCTAGACCGTCCAGACACCTGCTGCCACTTTGATCATTGGAGACATTGGCACAAAGCCTCCCTATTAAATCAAGCTGTGAGTGTGCATGTCTTCAGTTATACAGTATATCATGTTATTTTATTCACACACCTATAATTTAACAATCCTGTTGTCTTCTCCCAGGCGTCCATGACTGGCAGCACTCTCAGCCTGTATCTGGAGGAAACGAGGTCCCAGGATGACTCAGTGCTACAGAACAGAATCAGTCCTGTGAAGAGGGGTCCCATTCATGACGAGCCCAAGACCAAAAGCAACCTGCAGAGGTCAAACAGGACCAGGGACACACCACCCAGGGGGAGAGGGGAGCCCCAGGAGACCAGCTCCCCTACAACCCTGGAACTACTGAAGGTACATAGCAGGATTGGAGGCGGCATCTCAATTCAGTTAATTTAGGAAGTGCATTGAAGTTCCTATTCAAGAACTGAAAAATAATCTGAATTTCAGACTTGTACAGAAGGCTAGCCTTATCAATCTGATTGGCCTGCAGCCCTGTCAATCACTCTTCATACCTCTGTTCGCTTGGACACACTCCAGGGCTCCAGCCCCGCATACCTCGTGTTAGATCGTGTTCACTTGCCGTCTCAAGAAGCAACAAGTATTTTGTAATGACGGACTTCAACATGCTGTTTTCCTATCTTGAAGTGTTGTGCGTCCATCAAACATGTAAGTGTTGTGAAATATGTATAGATGTGCAATGTCTGACCCAGGACGAGGCCTATTTGTTAGGCTTTGATTGTTTCAGAGTGAAGTTTATGGTTAGCTTGTAGCTAATGCTAGCGCTATTGTTATTCATGCATGTCTTTGTATTGCCATATTATAAGTAGCCTATTGCATTTCTACATGTGTGTTGCTATACCTTTGCATTCGTTCATGTTGATATTATGCCACAATTTTCTCTTTGGATTATTATTGTATTGCATGTACAGTACCAGTCAAAAGTTTGGACACACCTACTCATTCAAGGGTTTTTCTTTATTTTGACTATTTTCTACATTGTAGAACAATAGTGAAGACATCAAAACTGAGATTCTACAAAGTAGTCACCGTTTGCCTTGTTGACAGCTTTGAACACTCTTGGCATACTCTCAACTCGCTTCACCTAGAATGCTTTTCCGACAGTCTTGAAGTAGTTCCCACATATGCTGAGCACTTGTTGGCTGCTTTTCCTTCACTGTGCAGTCCAAGTACTCCCAAACCATCTCAATTGGGTTAAGGTCGGGTGATTGTGGAGGCCAGGTCTTCTGATGCAGCTCTCCTTCTTGATCAAATAACCCTTACACAGCCTGGAGGTGTGTTCGATCATTGTCCTGTTGAAAAACAAATGATAGTCCCACTAAGCGCTGTAGTAGCCATGCTGGTGTGCCTTGAATTCTTAATGAATCACCGACAGTGTCCATGCTTCACGGTAGGAACCACACATGTGAAGATCATTAGTTCACCTACTCTGCATCACAAAGACACGGCGGTTGAAACCAAAAATCTCAAATTTGGACTCATTAGACCAAAGGACAGTTTTCCCCAGGTCTAATGTCCATTGCACGTGTTTCTTGGCCCAAGCAAGTCTCTTCTTATTATTGGTGTCCTTTAGTAGTGGTTTCTTTGCAGCAATTCGACCATGAAGGCCTGATCCATTGTCTCCTCTGAACAGTTGATGTTGAAGTGCGTCTGTTACTTGCGTCTGTTACTGTTTATTTGTGCTGCAATTTCTGAGGCTGGTAACTGAAGAACTGAATTTATCCTCTGCAGCAGAGGTAACTTTGGGTCTTCCTTTCCTGTGGTGGTGCTCATGAGAGCCAGTTTCATCATCAGTGCTTGGTGGTTTTTGCGACTGCACTTGAAGAAACTTTCAAAGTTCTTGAAATTTTCCGCCTTGACTGAACTTCATGTCTTAAGGTAATGATGGACTGTCGTTTCGCTTTGCTTATTTGAGCTTTTCTTGCCATAATATTGGCTTGGTATTTTACCAAATAGGGCTGTCTTGTCACAACACAACTGATTGGCTGAAACACACCCTAGTCAACAGCCAGTGGAATCGCGTGGTGCAAAATACAAATACCTCAAATGCTATAACTTCAATTTCTCAAACATATGAATATTTTACACCATTTTAAAGACAAGACTCTCGTTAACCTGTCTGGGCAAAGTGGGACGTTTGCGTCCCACCCTAGTCAACAGCCAGTGGAATTGCGTCGCGCGAAATACAAAACCTCATTAAATGCTATAACTTCAATTTCTCAAACATATGACTATTTTACACCATTTTATAGATACACCTTTCCTGAATCGAACCACGTTGTCTGATTTCAAAAAGGCTTTACAGCAAAAGCAAAACATTAGGTTATGTTAGGAGAGTACCCTGCCAAAAAAAATCACACTGCCATTTTCAAAGCAACTAGATGCATCACAAATACCCAAAACACAGCTAAATGCAGCACTAACCTTTGACAATCTTCATCAGATGACACTCCTAGGACATCATGTTACACAATACATGCATTGTTTGTTCGATAAAGTTCATATTTATATATAAAAACAGCATTTTACATCGGCGTGTGACGTTCAGAAATTTTTTCCCCTCAAATGCTTCCGGTGAGCAGCGCTACAATTTACAAAATTACTGTTCCAAAACATTGTTAAAATGTAATATTGTCATTCAAAGAATTATAGATTAACATCTCGTGAATGCAACCACATTGCCAGATTTAAAAAGAACTTTACTGGGAAATCACACTTTGCAATAAACGACGTGGTATGCTCAGAAAAATAGGCTAGGCGATACATGTTAGCGCCATCTTGGAACCATCTAAAATCAAATATACTATTGTAAATATTCCCTTACCTTTGATTATCTTCATCAGAAGGCACTTCCAGGAATCCCAGGTCCACAACAAATGTAGTTTTGTTAGAAAAAGTTAATAATTTATGTCCCAATAGTTCCTTCTTGTTAGTGCGTTCCGAAGGCTACTCATAATGTACTGAAGCGCGCGGGACTTGTCGTCACGAATGTGCAAAAAATATATATTTACGTTCGTTCAAACATGTCAAACGTTGTATAACATAAATCTTTAGGGCCTTTTTCAACCAGAGCTTCAATAATATTCAAGGCAGACGATTGCATTGTCTTACTAAACGTTTCGGAACAAAAGGGTTCCCATGGGCGCCCGCGTCATAGTAGTAATAGCCCTCCCCCTGTGACCAACTTCCCAAGCCTCTCTTTGGGTCAGTTTGTACCATAGAAGACTCAAACCACTTTGTAAAGACTGTTGACATCTAGTGGAAGCCTTAGGAAGTGCTAAATGATTAAGTCCCTGTGTGTTTCAATGGCAAAGGTTTGAAGTGATTCCACACATCAGATTTCCATTTCCTGTTAGGATTTGTCTCAGGGTTCTGACTGTCATATGAGTTCTGTTATACTCACAGACACCATTCAAACAGTTTTAGAAACCTTAGAGTGTTTTCTATCCAACTCTACTAATTATATGCATATTCTAGTTACTGGGTAGGAGTAGTAACCAGATTAAATCTGGTACATTTTTTTTATCCGGCCGTGCAAATACTGCCCCCTATCCCCAACAGGTTAAACTAACCACATTGTCCGATTTCAAAAAGGCTTTACAGCGAAAGCAAAACATTAGATTATGTCAGAGTACCCTGCCAAAAATAATCACACAGCCATTTTCAAAGCAAGCATATATGTCAAAAAAAACAAAACCACAGCTAAATGCAGCACTAACCTTTGATGATCTTCATCAGATGACACTCCTTGGACATTATGTTATACAATACATGCATGTTTTGTTCAATCAAGTTCATATTTATATCAAAAAACAGCTTTTTACATTAGCATGTGATGTTTAGAACTAGCATACCCACCGAAAACCTCCGGTGAATTTACTAAATTACTCATGATAAATGTTGACAAAATACATAATTATTTTAAGAATTATAGATACAGAACTCCTTTATCCAATCGCGGTGTCAGATTTTAAAATAGCTTTCGGCGAAAGCACATTTTGCAATATTCTGAGTACATAGCTCGGCCATCACGGCTAGCTATTTTGACACCAACCAAGTTTGGGGCTCACTAAACTCAGAATTACTATTAGAAAAATTGGATTACCTTTGCTGATCTTCGTCAGAATGCACTCCCAGGACTTCTACTTCAACAACAACATGTTGTTTTGGTTCCAAATAATCCATAGTTATATTCAAATAGCTCCGTTTTGTTTGTGCGTTCAGGTCACTATCCGAAGGGTGACGCGCGACCGCATTTCGTGACAAAAAAATTCAAAATATTCCATTACCGTACTTCGAATCATGTCAAACGCTGTTTAAAATCAATTTTTATGCTATTTTTCTCGTAAAATAGCGATAACATTCGAACCGGGCGACGTTGTATTCATTCAAAGGCTGAAAGAAAAAAATTGAGAATTCTCTTGAAAGCGCATCTCAGTCTCACTGTCCCCAGGCTGACCACTTACAAACTCTCCTGCTGTTCGCCCAGAGACAGCAGACACCCCATTCCACTTTCTGGCGCCTTCTGAGAGCCAATGGAAGCCTTAGAAAATGTCACGTTACAGCACAGATGCTGTATTTTCGATAGAGATGCAACAGAAGGACAACAAATTGTCAGACAGGGCACTTCCTGTATTGAATCTTCTCAGGTTTTGGCCTGACATATGAGTTCTGTTATACTCACAGACATCATTCAAACAGTTTTAGAAACTTTAGAGTTTTCTATCCAAATCTACTAATTATATGCATATTCTCGTTTCTGGGCAAGAGTAGTAACCAGTATAAATTGGGTACGTTTTTTATCCGGCCGTGCAAATACTGCCCCCTAGCCCCAACAGGTTTTAAGAAAGAAAGAAATTCCGCAAATTAACTTGAAATCCATTCCAGGTGACTACCTCATGAAGCTTGTTGAGAGAATGCCAATAGTGTGCAACGCTGTCATCAAGGCAAAGGGTGGCTACTTTGAAGAATCTCAAATATAAAATATATTTTAGTTTAAAAAAAAATTGGTTACTACATGATTCCATATGTTATTTCATAGTTTATGTCTTCACTATTTACAATGTACAAAAACCTTGGAATGAGTAGGTGTCCAAACTTTTGACTGGTACTGTATATCTATTTCTTGGACTCTTTTAAGTGGATCCTAATGCTTGTATTGTTTCTCCCTTTTTAGAACCACACAACAATATAAAGAACATTAATGGAATCAGCTGTGTCGGTGTGTGCGCGTGGTGGTGACCAAGTGTTCAGTATGGGCCTCAGCATGGTGTTTTAACCAGACAACACTGTAGTGAGAAGAACCTAAGCAATCAGCATAAGTTACTTGCGGGTGAGGGCATTCGCAGCCGACCTCCTGTTAGCCAATTTTTCATTGTCCTGGGGGTTGCCGGATTTAGCTACCAATAGTTTTATTTTTTATTCAAGACGGATTCTGACCTGCTATAGTTAAGATGTTGAGGTACCCAAAGAGGAGTTTGTGCATCTCACCACGAGACAACCGTCACCACCCACCTCAGCCCACCCCCGCCATACAAAGCGGTCCCGCACCTGAGCCTTCCTCACTTTCTCATCCAAGAGACTACTACAAGTGGTGAGAGATTGACCACACCCTCTCCAGTTAGGAGCTGCAGAGGGACTACTGATCTATGAGCAGGAAGAGCTCAGGAGGGCGTACTCTAGGTCCTCCCGGCCTGAGTCACCGCCACGGGAGCACCATTACTGCCGTTATTCTCCTGACCGCAACTACTCTAGGCCCCCCTGGCTGGAGCCATCATCATGGCCTCAGAAGCACCACCACTGCTGATACTTCCATAGTTGGCCCGGCTGCTCCCCTGAGAGACTACTCCAGGCCTCCCCGGCCAGAGTGTTCACCACCTCCATGGGAGCATTGGGACTTCCACTATGTTCCGAGGTGGCCCACAGAGCGGAGTTGCTCCAAGCCCCCCTGGCTGGAGCCTACGTATCTTAAAAAAAAATGTACATCCCTTTTTCTCCCCAATTTTGTGGTATCCAATTGGTAGTTAGTCTTGTCCCATCGCTGCAACTCCCATACGGACTTGGGAGAGGCGAAGGTCGAGAGCCGTGCGTCCTCCGAAGCACAACCCAACCAAGCCGCACTGCTTCTTGACACAATACCCATTTACCCGGAAGCCAGCTGCACCAATGTGTCGGAGGAAACACCCTACACCTGGTGACCGTATCAGTGTGCACTGCACCCGGCCCACCACAAGATTCACTAGTGTGTGGTGGGACAAGTACATCCCTGCCGGCCAAACTCTCCCCTAACCCGGACAATGCTGGGCCAATTGTGCACCGCCCCATGGGTCTCCCGGTTGCGGCCGGCTGCGACAGAGCCTGGACTCGAACCCAGAATCTCTAGCATGTATATCCATGACCAGCCTCCGGCATTGTACTCAGCGCCAACAGATGGACTAGAGTTAGAGGGTCTTTTGCAACACTTGTGTTGTTCCATGGGGCTGCCCAAAGCTGTCTCTGCGCCTCTGTGCACCTCCCTTCCCTGGTGGCTCTTAAGCCTCTTATGTATACCAGTGCCGGCACCCTCCTGGCCCCCATGTTCCCCTAAATTGATACCCTTCACTGCTCTGGTCCCTTCACTGCTCTGCCCTGCCTATCCTGCAGGATAGGACTAGGCCCTTTCAGGACTTAACCCCCAAAGAAATCCAGGTGCGGCTATACAAAAGGCTGCCCCTCTCAAACTGATTGGCCTGCAGCCCTATCAATCACCCGTTCATCCAACCAATCAGGGCACTTGGACGCACTCCAGGGCTCCGCCCCGCACACCTCATGGTAGGGCTGTCTCGAGAAGAATAAGTATTGTTTAATGACTGACTTCAACATGCTGTTCACCTTTCTTGAAGTATCTTGAACATGTAAGTGTTGTGAAATATGTGTAGGTGTGTGCAATGTCTGACCCAGGACGAGGCCTATTTGTTAGTCTTTGAGTGTTTCTGAGTGAAGTTTGTTATGGTTAGCTTGTAGCTAATGCATGTCTTTGTATTGTCATATTATAAGTAGCCTATTGCATTTCAACACGTGTGTTGCTATACCTTTGCATTCGTTTATGTTCATATTATGCCACAGTTTTCTCTTTGTATTATTGTATTGCATGTATATCTATTTCTTAGTCTTATAAGTGGACCCTAATGCTTGTATTGTTCCTCCCTTTTTAGAACCACACAACAATATAAAGAACGTTAATGGAACCAGCTGTGTGTGCGTCTGTTGGTGACCAAGTGTTCAGTATGTGCCTCAACATGGTGTTTTAACACGCAGTGCGTGGGTAAAGCCACCACAAGGCCATATTACAACCTACACTGTATGTGTTCTGATAATTGCGTTGTTTGCTGTCAATTCACATGCCTTGCGACTGTGATATATAGGCCTACAGGCCGAGGCAATAAGACAATGGCAGAACAAATTCAACCACACCTTTGTTTTGTAACAAAACCGGATAGCAACCTCTGTCTGGTGAAGTCTGAGAGGCATATGTAACAGACAGTTACATGACCTACAGCATGGTTAAGTAAATTAATGTGTCCAACATTTTCGGACCACTAAACAACTATGGATTTAGAACCACAGAGTTACCACAAGTCGCAAAATAACAGGAGTTGCCTCCACTATTCCAGCACCATCTCAACTTCATTTCAACATCAAATCACCTCTGCTTAGTCTAAAACAGTGACAACTAAAAGATACCAGCATTTTTTTCATTTATTTTAATTTAGTCCAACATAAGCTAAATATGATGTGGCTGTCCATGGTTCTGATTTCTGTTTGCGCACATGTGTGCCCGTTCGTGCAAGTAGAAAAACATGTTGAGTCACCCTACTTGCAGAGAAACGCCAATGCCATCCTCTCTTTCATGTTGACGAAACGGTCTATCATGCTGTCATACAGTACAAGCTTTAATCTTTTTTGTTGTCCTAGACTACCTGGCTAAAATGCTTGCTCGCCTAACTTCCATTCATGGGAAACGTTAGCTCGTTAATATTAGCCTTCCACCTCTAGCTGCATATTGAACTTCCATCATCTCAGGCTAGGGGCACAACAATGTATGAATTAATGGTTGGATCACAATCGCCATTAATCATTGGCCAGTACAGAGATTTAAGTAAAACCACAGCTCCAAATCCCTATGTCCATCCATGGCTAATTTAGGAAAGAGACAATTTTAGCTAGCTAGCCACCGGAGGATGACAACACGAGATGCAACAAGTCGTATTGTTTCTGTTTAATGACCTATGCTCTCAAAGCAATTTGATAGGAGAGACGCCAAATCCAAGCTAGCTACCCTTGACACTATTTAAAACATTAAAAATTCACCAGGACCATTCACAGTTAAGCTGTGAATGTCAAGGGAGACCAAATGCTCACTGGCTTCCCTTGCATTTAATGCTACAGGTGGCAACAATGTCATACTCGTTTGGACCAGACAGTATCAGATAGATGGCCTACATGTAGAGAGACAGGGAAGCTGATTCACTCGCTCGGTTGCTTTCTCCTGTGAGATACATTCAGCCTCTTGCGAATTGAACAACATTTTAGGGCGAAGCCTGGCTTCCCTTCGCACCCATGAATACACACCACTGCACGCTACTCTGCCCATGACGGGTCTAACTGGACCCAGTGGATGCCAGGCCAGTCAGGACTTGTAGTGTGTGGGATAATAGATAAAAACATAGATAAAACCGCACGCTGAGCCGAATGCTTTGACTCCTCACTCTTCTCTGATGCCTCAGACTGCTGCTTGGCAGTCCCTATACTACTTGGAAATGGCAAACGTGACCTAAACACTATATGTACAGAAGTCTGTTCTGTTGTGCTGTAATGTACTGTTGGCTTAGGAGGTAGGTTGAGTAAGGGCACAAGCACTTTGAAACTGAATGCCCTTAAAAACAAACATTCATTGAAGATTGAATACATAATTGTTGATATTGGTGTAATTACCCTTGAGTCATAATCCTACATTAATCTTAGATTCTGCGTCATTTACATTGCAAAAAAATATCACAATATGAGTGACTGAGCCTGTAGATGCATGACCTGTAAAGCTCAATTCACATGATTTGCGCAAGAATGGCATTGTACTGAGCAAGCAATTGTTTTTCCACGGAGGAGGCATTGTGCTCCGCAAGAGGGTTGTGGCAAGCAAGGTCCTTTGGGGTCAGAGTCGTTGCACTCTGACTTTAAGTAAATTTACACCCCACACTGTGCCGGACCCAATGGAGAGCTTGGCGACTTGCACGAGTCAAGTGAATGGGCCTTACTGTCTGTCCTTTAGGTGACCCTGAGGAAGGACCCAGACTGTGGAGACTTCGGCTTCAGTGTGTCAGATGGCCTCCTGGAGAAGGGTGCCTACGTCAACATGATCCGACCAGATGGTCCTGCCAACCAGGCCGGGTTGAAACCCTACGACCGCATTCTGCAGGTACACATCTTTGTTCAACTAATGTATATATTTTTTTCCTACAGTATCTACATCTGTATGTTATGTTACCTGACCTCTCCTGTCCCAGGTGAATCGAGCAAGGACCAGAGACTTTGACTGCTGCCTGACCGTCCCCCTCATCACTGAAGCAGGAGACAGCTTGGACCTGGTAATCAGCAGGAACCCCCTGGCACAGGCAGATAATGGGCCGCCTCAGGACTGCGAGGACCCGTCTGATTCACTGTTGGACTTCCCATATTACAGGACCAACAGTATCGCCCTGTGACCAAGGTCCAGGTGGGAGATTATGGATTAATAGGCACTGCACATTACACACACTGATTTTGTTTCATATCTTTTGTACAGACACACACACAGAACCACATTCACACGTGAGCATACATGTGTACGTGAATATTCACACAGACACACTGTCATTCACACTGCGTGACCAGTGTTAGTCAGTCTAATCATGTGATCTAGAGCAGAGGAGACTCTGTCAGGCTCCTAGGGCCGTTCTGGAAAAAACACATGTCGTTACGTAACAGCTTCTGGATGACAACGCTAGCGTTGCTCAGTTCTGCAGAAATCTTAGAGAAACACAAACACGCACTTCCGTCCCAGAGAAGCAGGTGGGTTTGGCACACCACCACAGCATTTATAATTTTTTTTATTTATTGTTTGTGCAATTGACCCTCTGTGACCTTTTGCTGGGGATTGGTGCAGTTACATGTACACACACACTTGACACACGAACGTGGGCACATGCTGTGCTGGACTATTATTTAAGCCATGGGTTGGCTGGCTGCCTTCTCTTTCCCCTCCTGGCCCACATTGCCAACCCCAAGGAAAAGACAGCTAACTAGCACCTCCAAATAGATAGAATGCCAAACTGTCACTCACTGTTACTTGCCAAGTATTGCAAATATTTCTATTTTAGATCCCCCACTCTATCCTGAAGTCTAAAATGTTTGTGTAAATGGACTTGGTGACTCAGGTCCAGGTTTTATCCCTGTTATTAAATGGCCATCATATGAAGGACAAATACTTACGAATGACTGTTTTATCACCTACTTTGTCCACAACAAAAGTTACATTTCAGAATGTTTCTTTTTCTCATTACATTTCTCACACTGTGTTAAATGCTACTGGATAGACTGGGCAGGAATGTGTAATTCATACTTTTTGGGGATCAGTGTTTTTGTTTCGCAAGGTTCTTGTCAACGGTTTTATGTAATCAAGTTCACTATATTTATTTTACCAAACCACACTTTTGTTGCTAGCATGCACTAGAAGTTCACCCAAATCAGATCCATGCACTGGTAGTTCACCCAAATCAGATCCATGCACTAGAAGTTCACCCAAATCAGATCCATGCACTAGAAGTTCACCCAAATCAGATCCATGCACTGGTAGTTCACCCAAATCAGATCCATGCACTGGTAGTTCACCCAAATCAGATCCATGCACTAGATTGACTTGTTTTGTCACTCATGATTAGATTGTATTATATCACGATTGGTGATAGTCACATTATTTTGAAAAGCTTTGTCACCCACTAAAGGAGTGTTCCTTATCATAAACACTACTTGATTCTGTTGTTCAGATCACATATCTTTAGATTTCACCCTCAATATCAGCATCTCCCATGTGAGGGCAGGAGTTTTTCCTGACTCGGAAAACCTAGCTCTAGTCCTATGTATACACGTTTCAGAAGGCATTATACCAGTGTATCGACTCTCAGGAGTCCAGGGTGTGGTTTCCCCACTAACAGACTCTTAAGTGAATCACGTCCCCTGCCAAATGTGGAATAAAATACATTTCAATTGAGATGAGTGATTTCCTTTAAAACCATTTTCATGTATCTGTTGAGTTGAGGCCCCAACTCTCAATAAGGTGTGGCCTTGGATTAGAGTATTTTTCTGAACCTCCATGGCTGTTTCTACAATCCATGTTAGTAAGCATGTAGCTATAGGATTTAATGCCCCACCCAGTAGAAAGCTCACATTGTTCACAAGGGGGAATTTTGGAACATTTCTGCGCTGAACAATTGCCATCTCTTTCCTGCTCCGTCAGACCGAATGTTCCCCAGAGATGTTTCTGTTTTATCATGGCATTGTATGGTTTTATAAAGCTCTTACGTAACGTGTCTGGCCCTGGCCTGCTTACCAAGCTGCCTCAGTGGAAATAAGATGATTTGTTTAAATTAATGTAATGGCTGGTGTAGAGATGTAGTGAGACTGCAGTCATGCTGTCCCATTCAGGGCTCAACTATCTGCTTTTTAATCCTCAGGAAGGAAACCATGTTTTTAGATTATTTCATCACACATGAAAAATGTCCCATTTGATACAAAGGACTATTTTGGTTTTTATACATTTTATTTGAGGTGCTTCTGAATATTATTCAGTACACGGTCTGTACATGGTCTCCCTATGTATAATGTTTTTATTTGTAATGACATCCTGCGTGTGGTTTCTATATGTAAGATGTGACTGACTGCAGTATCTGTTCTCTGTATAGTTCTTCTGTTTACATGGTTCCCCAGCTGCATCCGATCATTGCTATTTAAGTAGGGGGGGGTGTCTGAGCTAATTTTAAGGAATTTGGTTTGTGAGATGTACATGGATGTTATTTTATTCTTTAATGAGATGTATTTCCTGCTTTTTATGAAAATAAAGATATGACTAATGGTGTCTTTTTTTTTTCTTTCTTGAATTCTTCTACCTGAGTTGTGATCTTTGCTAGTTTAGGTATTGAGCAAACACTACACGGATCCTCTACCATTGGACATTAAGTGAAGGAATGTTTGCAGAAAGAACAATGTCCTGAATAGTTTGGTTAATTAAGGATTTCATGCCTATTTCTACAAAGAAAGACCTTACTCCAGCCATGTTTGGCCAGCCTCCCCCACACTATTGATGCCAGGTAACAAGCTGAACATAAAACTACAATGGTCTGACCCTCCACACTCCCACTTTTCTGTAGATGTGAACGTCACGTCTTTGTGGGTGAGGGAGCATGGTGTTGACATGGTTTCCACCGGTCAATGGATTTATGGCAGAGAGGACACCTAGGATCGTTTACCAGAAGTGTCAATGAGCTGTCACGCTGGCTGCCGTAGGGCCGACCCAAGGGGGCAAAGTAGGACTCAAGTTCAAATAAATATAGTTGGCTATTTTGGGGGGTGGGGTGCAAGATGTATTGTGATTTGTTGAAGCAGCACTTGCTGAACAAAACAGTATTGATCAGCAAGGTGATGGAGATGAGCAGTCATATTATATTCCTGTCAGTATTAATCAGGTATTACATTACTTATTACATGAGCATAGTGCACTGAACCACCTCGGCTACACCCATATGTTTCTGGCACTGGCAACAGGGTCAGAGTTTTCCACAACACCAGAGGGACTTCTCAACTGTACTACTGTCTACCATTCCAAGGTTTCACCTACCTTTTAATGCCCATTTTGGCTAAAACTAGCTAGATTAGAGGCCCAGTGCAGTCAAAAATGTTTGTGTTTTATATACTCAGTGGACAGTTTATTAGGTACACCAACCCGTTCACGGAAAGGGTTTGAGTCATGTGACCGTGGTTTGCTATGTAAACCAGGTAGACAGGCATCGAGGCATTCAGTTACTGTTTGATTAAATGTTAGAATGGGCAAAACAAGTGACCTAAGCGACTTTGAGCGTGGTATGATCATCAGTGACGGGTGCCCCGGTTCCAGTATCTCAGAAACAGCTGGCATCCTGGGATTTTCACGCATGACAGTGTCTAGGATTTACTGAGAATGATGCAACAAACAAAAAACATCCAATCAGCGGCAGTCCTGTTTGTGATGAGAGGTCGAAGGAGAATGGCAAGAATTTATAGCTGTCAGCTGAAAACAAGAAGAAGAGGCTCCAGTGGGCACGTGATCAGCAACACTGGAGGGGGAAAACATTGTCTGGTCCGACGAATCCCGGTTCCTGTTGCGTCATGCTGATGGCAGAGTCAGGATTTGGCTTATGCAGAAAGAGACCATGGCCCCATCCTCCCTGGTGTCAACGGTACAGGCTGGTGGCGGTGGTGTAATGGTGTGGGGAATGTTTTCCTGGCAACGTTAGGTCCCTTGAGACCATTTGCGCGAAGTTTGCATGCCCCAAAGAAATCAGGCTGTTCTGGAGGCAAAGGGGGGTCCGACCCAATACTAGATATACCTACAAATTGTGAGTATATTTCCACACAATGAGGTTGGAATAATACTGTGAAAGTGATGATAATGCCCTTTTAGTGTACGAGCGAGTGTAAGAGCTGAAAATCAGGCAGAAACAGGCAGAAACCTCTCTGCTAATAACAGCTAATTTTATTTTGTCCCCTCCCCACTCAAACCACTCTGACAGTCCTAGTACAATTTTTGCTTGAGAATTGCTCTTTGCTAAGAACCTATTCTTTTTTTCACCCTTTTAATTGAAAATAATTACAGTAAGGTGCTTTTAATTGTTACCTATAAAGGATTTGATACTGAGATAAAAACGGCTGCATTTCACCTGATTCTAATCTGTTGAAAGTTAAGTAATTCTGAGAGGAACGTATAGGATGTGTCTGTCGAGGTCATCTGAGGGGTCAGAGTTGCCACATCCTATAGCCCATCAGTAACTTTCACTGTTGTGACCAAGCATAAGTGAGTGGTCATTTTGATGGGGTGTGTACAGGAAAAAGTCTTAAAATAGAAGTACGGGCACTCAATTCCTGCAGGGTGTCTGTCAGCACCATAACAATAGTACAATTGTATTTGTTTAATTAAATATGAGTCTACTCTATTAACACCAACATCATTTAAAAAATTACCCAAGGTACAATATTTATTGTGTGGTTATTTAAGCCTCCTTATTTGAATGCATTTGTTTTAAGTCCTTTTCAATATATAAATGTAGGATATGAATATGGAATACGAATATGGGAGAATGTAGAAAAATATCCTCATGTTAGAAGTGAATGTGTGTAGTATTTCCATAGCAGTCTGTATGAGAGAAATGCAGGCCAGTAGACCCTAGGGAAAGGTACTTAAATGCACTTCACAGAACAAATTAATAATTCACTCAAAGACGTGTAAAGAAAAATACGTTTATTTTCAATCTAGGAAGAGATGATACAATGAGCATCTTAAAGAAGGACAGACGTTAGACAAAAATACTTTGGTACACTTGATTTTCCAACAGGGTTTATTTATTGCCCTCTGGACTAGTAATCTTGCTGACCAAGCACTGTACTGTGGATGTTCATGTACATGCATTGGGTAAAAGAATCTCACTTGAACTTTAAACATTCATATTTTTTATGTTGGTCACATATCAATTTTTGTATTTTTACATCTTTTTTCAAATTGAAATCAAATAATTTGAGTGGTAAAGGCCATTTCTTTGACGAATATTACACACTGCAAATATTCATTCAGGCTCATAACATTTAACATTAAAATACAAATTGCTGACTGTATTCAGAAAACATCAGTCCTCATCAGTGACAATGTTCATATGATGTACAGTATAAAATGGTTAATACAAAAAGGCATATGTGATTCACAAACAATAAAAATACTAAAATACAAACAAGTAAAATACTAAAATACAATTGCCTAAAATTAACATGATAAAATCCAGCGTCTGGTGGTAGATTCATATGATACAGATATTTAGTGACCACTGCTATTAAAATGAGTGCACTGGAGAAAAAAACTATTATTTCACATTTTTAGAAAAAACATTTTGCTAAGGTTACATTTTTTACTCCAATCAAGTTATGATTCTCACAACTCTCACAGGTTTATTCCTAAAGAAACAGAATGTTTGATGGCAATGTCCCACCTTTATTTTATTTATATATTTATAGCAAGTGAGTGAGAGTCTAATGCTCCTGTTTAAACCGATAGATATCAAAGTGAACAATACCAAAAAGGTTTGAAGCTATATACTTTCCTTTTTAAATGCATGGTGCAAATGTAACTGTAGGTTCTTGAGACCATTACAGAGGAGGTTGGTGGCACCTTAATTGGGGATGACGGGCTCATAGTAATGGCTGGAACAGAATCAATGGAATGGAATCAAATACATTAACAACATGGTTTTCATGTAGTTGATAACATTCCATTCACTCCATTCCAACCATTATTATGAGCCGTCCTCCCCTCAGCAGCCTCCTGTGGACCATTATCATAAGAGATCACTACAATAAAGGTGAAACTCAACGTATAAAGTGCAAAGAGAGGTTTCAATAAATGCACTGGGGCGGACTGTAGGCAATGTACAAATACTCTTAAAATGCTTCTTCCCTTTTGTCCTTCACTTCCTCCTTGTTTTCCCCACCTCCTTTCCTGCCTCCCTCCTAAGGACATGTGATCCTTCCGGGAACATTTTGTGCAGTATTTGGGCATGGCCATAGTTAACCTTAAGGACGTACGTATGAACTTCTATATTTACACTGCATGTTGTCACTATACATTCAGGTGGTATGGAAGTCTACTCTACTAGCAGGTGTGACTGGCTGGCGTCCACTAGTACAACTAAGATTTTTTCAGTTGCATCTCAAAACAAACAACAACGACAACAGATAAAAAATGACCTCAGACAAGGATACTGCCACAATAATGTGAGGAAATTATCTTAATAGTTTGCTACCTAACATGTTACACGTTTAGTTTACTGTATTTGTGATAAGTGAAAATTAACTTTTTTTTCTCTAGTATTTCCGAACAAACACCTTCTCAGTTCTCAACAATCAACAGAAAGTTAATTAACATAGAACAACATGTTCTATCTCAAAATATTGCCTGAACTGAAATCACCACCCACTACAGCAACGACAACAACGGTAACAACAACATAAACAAAATACAGAGAGAAAAAACTACAACAACCCAATGACAATATATATAATGTAGCTCTCTTCATCATCGTCATAGAAACCAAACCAGAATATTCCTAGTGCGGATATATAGAACAATGTAAACCTGGTTCTACCACTATCAAAGTTAGCAAATATATGATAAAAACATAGAAAGCACGTCAATCAGCATGTCCTCTCACAGAGAGTGCTCACATCATTGTTTCTACAATGGTGTGGGTGGGCTTGATCAGGCCGTTGTTCCCATTGGGGTCCAGAGGCTGGGTCAGCTCGCTGCCCTTCACGCTGTACTCTTTGGGGCGAGAACTCGCACCTCCCTTTACTGGGGCCGCCACTGCCTTAATCCTCTGTGGGGAGGAGAGGAAAAATCCTTATATCATGCCATAAAATCATATTACATTGTATACTGTATCATGTGAATATCTTATATCTTGTGTGCCATATCATACAAGTTATGCAATTGCATACCGCATGCCATTCCCACAATTGCTGCACTTCCTTGCAGGCAGTGCTTGTATTCATACCACTAGTTAACCCTTTATCAATAATTTGGGACGTCTTCTAGGTTATCTAGCGTCATCTTTTGTGTTTGCGTACCTCGATGAGCGGGCCGTCGGACTGGAGGATCTTGATGACCATTACCATGGGGATGCAGATCATGGAGGCCAGGGCCAGAGACCAGCCCAGGCCGATGGACCAGTCTGGGTACTCATACACCTTGTTATAGGTCAGTGGCTTGTACTTCACCAATGAGAAGATAAAACAACCCTGGGAACAACAAGAAAAATGGTTTAGGACATGGTCCCTCACGGAGACATTCTACAGTACATCATCACTCTGATCCAAGAGGTTCCTCATGTTTTCAGAACCACAACACAACAGTGTTGGGCTATTGATCACACTGTAATAGTGTTGGGCTGTTTAACACTTTGTAACAGTGTTGGGCTGTTGAACATGCTGTAACAGTGTTGGGCTGTTGAACATGCTGTAACAGTGTTGTGCTGTTGAATACTCACCGCACAGAGGACGGGAGTGATGAAGGTCCAGCTCCATTTCATCCATGGGTTTGGTCGGTAGCCAATCATGTCTTCAATTGCATCATAGAAATTATCAGCGCCTGTCAACCAGACAGAAGAACAGACTGGTTGTAAGGGACACACTCCTAGTCTCCTATACAATAAAGGTAACCATCATGTAAAACCTGTGCATTTTCTCAAGGTGAAACATCAGGGTGATGTATTAACTTAAAACAGAATCAGTATCTCTTCATCTCTACACCAATGACAAGAGCTACAGTACAGGATGTGGAGCCATCATAGCCTCTATAAACACCCTAATCGACCTGTCGGCTTTTCCATGAAGTCACATATTATGGCATAAACAATCTCTCTGTAGGGGCTGGATTCAATCCGTATTGCAGAAGTATCAAGGAAGAGCCGCACTTTTGCTCGATTTAAATTTAAGGGCAATGTTCCCACCTTAGCGGAGACTGCATTCACGGTAAACGCTGCATACGTCAGCTCAATCGGAAATGACCTTCTGCGATACAGATTGAATCCAGCCCTAGTTTACTGTTAACTGTTACAAAACTAGGAACAGGTTCCACTCAGCAATGACAGACAACCCCTGTTATGGCCTATGTGCCATTGCATGATAAGCTATTCTTAGCAATACCGGCATGCTTGCTCTCTTAATAATGGCTATAACAGCGTTACTAAAAACACCTCTAGGAATGGCAGCTGGGTCGTTGTGCTCCTGTTCACCTCTTCATTATAAAGGTCATTGTGATGAGGCGGCATAGTTCTTAGTCATTTGCCTTCAATAGAAGCCAATGGGCCGTGCGTAAAAGCCAATTCAAGTGATTTACGATTGGCGTGAAAGGAAACAAGGTTATTGTTTACATTTTACCCCAAGCAAGGTCATAACTCATGTGTTATTGTTTTTGTTTAACACTTTAAAAACACAGTATCTTAACATGTGTTCCCTAAATGTAGGCTACACACTTTATTTGGCAAAAAGGGCAACAACAAAAAACTTACCATAAACCCAGGCTACAGCAATACATTCAAAGAATGCAACCCACAAAAGGCACACACCACTGGCTGCATAGTAGTCAAAGAGTTGAAACACATACATGCCACCCTGAAAAGAAAGCACATAACAAAAAGAGAGTGAGAGAGAAATACAGAAAGGGAGAGCGGTGGGGTGGACATGGGTAGGAAAAAGTGGAGGAGGTTGATACATCAGAATGCGGGCGCTGGGCCAATGAAAGAAGAGTTCAACAGGTGGTGAGATGTGAGATATAATTGAAGTAAAGTTAACTGGAACATAGCATTCCAAATTGTTCCATTCGTGATGTCAAGCACACAGGATGTGATATGAGAGGTCGTTAGTAGAAACCCCATATTTGGTCGCAAAATTGTGACAATGGCAAAGTACGTGGGAAAACTATTGTGATGTTATCTTATAAGTTAAACTGAAATGTGTGCAGTAGAAACGACAGTGTGAATCGTTAGCTTCTATTGAGATGTTTCTGTATGTGAACATAATTTAATTCCAAAGGTCTCAGAAGCGATTTTTTAAAATTGTATTTAACTAGGCAAGTCAGTTAAGAACAAATTCTTATTTACAAGGTAAAAATCTGTTGTTCTGCCACTGAACAAGGCAGTTAACCCAATGTTTCCTGGTAGGCACCATGGAACATTGGGTTAACTGCCTTGTTCAGTGGCAGAACAACAGATTTTTACCTTGTCAGCTCTGGGATTCGATCCAGCAACCTTTAAGGTTACTAGCCCAATGCTCTTACCACTAGGCTACCTGCCACTAATCGTAGTATGTCAATGTGTCTTACATGTAAGGTAAAAACAACATGTCGTGCATAGAGATACGTTAAAGTGCTGTTGGTGTACTTACTTTCGTTACCATGGTAAGTCCCAAAAGATAGCTTATGCAGCACATTACAGCTATAAAGATCTCGCGGCGGTAACCCGTCCTTAGGGCGGCTGGATACAGATCAACCAGGGAGGTGATCTGTCCTTCCACCTCCACAAACTGGGGAGACAGAAAGCAACACATCAACCTTAATGTCCCACCAGAACTCTGACATCCATTACCACTAGAATTGATATTGCTTTTAGGCCTTATTACAAAAACATGAATACTAAATAAATACATTATAAAGTAACAACCTATATTTATAGCCCTGGATCTCATATGAGCAAATACCCTGAGAAACTGTTGAGCATGAAAAATCCAGCAGCGTTGCAGTTCTTGACCCACTCAAACCGGTCCACATGGCACCTACTACTATACCCCGTGCAAAGGCACTTAACTCTTTGGTCTTGCCCATTCACACTCCCCTTCATCTACACTGATTGAAGTGGATTTAACAAGTGACATCAATAAGGGACAATAGCTTTCACCTGGTCATGTTCTGTACAGTCAGCGTACAGGAATATGGAAACACTTAAAAAATGTGCAGCCTGGAACCAATTTAATTTCTCAGTGGTCTGTCGAAAGCTTAACAAAAAGTAATGTCTGCCTCTCTATATGTTCACTTTTCTTTCTCCTCAAACCAATGATTAGACTAGACTAGAGAATGACTGCTGTCTTTGTTGTGCAGTAATGAGACATTCTAAACAAGGCTTCTCTTGGGAAGGCCTCCTATTGGTTTGTTCATGCAAAACAACACTGACTGTCTTCCACTCTCAACCTCTCTCTCGCCCTCCCCCTCCCTCCCTCTCTTTCTCCAGTCTATTCTTCATGGAAACCCTATCCACTTCAAACTGCTCCAGTTGTCTTGTCACGGGCTGAATTATTTAATTGGCAGTGCTGTTGTCGTCACGGTAAATGTATCTGGAGTCACACTACTCTGATTTAGTGAAATAGACTTTGTTATTCAGCATACACTGAAAACATTTTTTTCCCCCACATCTTACAACAAGCCCTCTCCTCATAACTATGGCATACGAGCAATGAAACAATACTGTATTCAGCACCTCTAATCTGCGTAAAATGTATGGTCAAGAATGACGGCCACTCTCCTGCTCATTTTGCCTATGGAAATAGTAGTGCTAGAAGCACAAGTATTTATTTCAAGTTTGGACCATCATCCTGATCTCCTGTTTGGCTGAGATATATCATTGGCCATGAGGAGGGCTGACTTAGCACAGAGTAAAATTACACTTGGAAGCTGGAAATGTGATAGTGAGAGAACCCCACTGATGCCACTCCTGTGTTGTCTCCCTGGCCTTGCCTCCGTTCATCTTAATCAACGCCCCGGGACTCTGGGCTGCAGGGACACCTCAGAGGAAGGCTATAGGGCTAGACTGTTAGGTTCTACCTACTAAATTACTATGCGTTCAGAGATTCATTTATTACTGGTTCACACACTTTTACAAAAACTGTTTACTATTTGCGTTCAAGCCTTCAAGATGTAACAGCTGTTTTGACATAGTAGTAGAGTCCACTCTGGGAAAACACTGGTTAAAAATACTGCCTGCTGTGAAACGTGTTGGGTCGCCTTTCTTGTCTGGAAGTTATTTGAAACCAGGGGTCGTTGATGTTGATCAGACACACAATCTCTTTTATACCAATGACTGACCTGACTGCAGCCCTGTGCTCCATTTGGAGCAAAACTGACTACTGTACTGGGGTCCTCAAAGGAACTATACCAATCGAAAAGGTACCACTTTACACTTCTGTATAGGTACCTACTTCCTATATATTACATTGGTACTGTAAATACATAGGCATATTGTAATTACAGTGTAGATACACTAACAACATGATGTAATTACAGTGTAGATACTCTAACGACATATTGTAATTACAGTGTAGATACACTATATTGTAATTACAGTGTGGATACACTAACAACGTATAGTAATTACAGTGTAGATACACTATATTGTAATTACAGTGTAGATACACTAACAACGTATAGTAATTACAGTGTAGATATACTAACGTATTTTAATTACAGTGTAGATATACTAACGTATTTTAATTACAGTGTAGATATACTAACATATTGTAATTACAGTGTAGATATACTAACGTATTTTAATTACAGTGTAGATATACTAACGTATTTTAATTACAGTGTAGATATACTAACAACATATTGTAATTACAGTGTAGATACACATTGTTACAAGGTCCTTATAACTAGGGACATGCACTGTCACGTATTGTGGTACGTACCACTACCAATAGTAATGTATGCTAGCTATTGGTTTAGTACTAACCTGACTGTCGAGGCCCAGTAGCAGAAGCATGATGAAGAATAGGATGGCCCAGAACGTGGGATAGGGCATCATGGACACAGCCTTAGGGTAGGCAATGAAGGCCAGGCCAGGACCTAGAAGGGGGAGAAGAGAGGGGAAGGGGGGAGAAGGGGGAACGAGAGGGGAAGGGGGGAGAAGGGGGAGAGGAGAGGGGAAGGGGGAGAAGGGGAGAAAGAGAGGGAAGAGAATTAACCAACCCGTCTAATTTGAGCTTGGACGGTATGAGGGGGGATAAAAACATTAAACTAAAGACATCCAAAGTATCTGGAATGCTAATGTTACAGTATTGGAAGAGACTAAGTGATAAACCTTTGGTATATGCTATGTGTTTCAGTTCTGTAAGGACTGGATAGGTTGAGGAACTATCCACTAAGTGTCTGCTATATGCTGTGTGACTCTAGCATCCTACATTAGTTTACTTGCTAAACAAATACTGACAAAGCAGATAGCGATTTGCTCAAAAGCATAAGCTAATTCAACAGGATTTTGAAAGGCACTTGAACATATACAAACAGACAGGAAACTCAACTCAACAAACTATATATCATTAACTCTTGCAAGTCCATCCAACACAATAAAGTATTGCACAGATTTAGTTAGACCTCACATTTGTCATTATTTACTGTTATCCACAACAATTTACATTTACTGTAACCGTAAGAAAATATGACCTATTTTTCAAGTTAATCCTTTTCCAATAAATATGCATGAATTATAGCAACAACAAAAAAACAATCAGACATTGATTTTCAATCATTCCAATTGACAAACACAGCAGACACAGCTATAACAGTCACAGTACAATATAATTCTCTCCTCTTTCTAATTCAAGTTAAAGTACATGGAAACAGTTTCTCTCTGAACCAGGTTGTTGTCAAGGAAGGAACAATAGCAACACTGAACTGGACAGAGCGAGCATGCTGAAAGAAGATGCATCTCCTTCGGAATCCACATAAAATACAATATCAAGGTGGGCAGAAACAGAACCGCTTAGCTAAAGCCACCTCAGGGATCCACAGCTCAATGCAGTACAGTACTTAACATTACAGTTACATTACAATACTTGGCACTGTCGTTTTCCACAACTATTTCACTGGTAATACAGTCTACTGTATTACCCAACATAAATGATAACAATTTAATTGGAACAGAATTGTCTTATTTTATTTTGGCTTATTGCACATTATAGTGACTGTAAACAATTTCTTAATTATATAAATTCAATCCACACTTGCCAATCTTATGGATGACCCCTCACCATAAGATGTAATGATTTTTTAAATAAACATAAATATTATAAATAGATTATAAACCCTAGAGTGGAACATTGGTGCACCTGGTGCCTTTGAGCCCAGGTGACTGTGAATGGTAGAGTATAGCTGTGATTATGAGTGTGGTTTTATAGAGTGGCTCTTTATTTAACCCAGCTTTACATGGTAGCTCAGACACACGGCACAGTGCTCAACCAGAGCCAAATTCGCTGTGGAAAACACAGCATAGAAAAAGCAACAATTCTGTTTCTTTCAGGCCTTTATTCAAGGAGTGTCCAATTGCCGATACCTCTACATTTCAGCATTGCCGTTTCCAAAACTTATCTTTTCATATTACGCATTTTAGTTTTTCCCCTCTTTCAAATCTGGGTGACTTATTGGCTAAATCGTTTAAAAAAAAAACTTTCCAATCATCTGCTTTGTTCGTTAGCAGTGCCCACCATCACTGCTACGTTCACTGTTGACCTTTGACCCTCATACCTGACTCTGCCACATCGGCAATGTCCACCCCTTGCTCTTGTGCCATGAAGCCCAGGACGGAAAATATTGCGAAGCCAGACACAAAACTGGTACCGCTGTTCAGGCCTCCCAGCAGCAAACAGTCCCTATGTCACACATATGTCATGGAGGATGTTAATTTACACAGACGGAACCGAAGTTCCCATTTTTTTCTTACGCAACCGCCTTTGACACGAGTTGCTCTCTCTACTACTACAGCAGTCCCCCGTCACCATGACAACGAAGCTCACCTGTAGCAGTTGTATTTGTACTTGTTGTAGCTCCCTAGTGACGTCATAGCCCCCAGACAGATGGCGTAGGAGAAGAATATCTGGGTTCCTGCGTCGATCCACACCTGAGACAACAACGGCAACAACATGATACCAGGCGGCTCAGTTCGCCATTCATCATACACTTCTGGTCACATGGCCAGCAACCTTTTTCATCTTTGTTGGGACATAATTGGGTTAGATTAACCTAATAAGCAATGAGATTTGACATTCAATTTGATTAACGCACTTAAAGCATTTTACTATGACCTTTTCCTTCTGCGTCTGATCAAACGTACAAGTAACTAAGCTACTGAGGCTAAGACACATAACTACTTGATTAAACATGTTGCGAGCTCAAATCAAATTGAGGGCACTGAATTGCTCTTCAGTGCACTCTCAAAATTGGGGGATAAAAAGGAAAATTTCCATCAAAACTGAACATGTTAATCAAAGCAAGGCTTTTGTTGTAACATTGGAAATCAAAAAGACCACATGGGATACCATGTTGCAAATCTAATTTATCCAACAAAAGGACCTTTTAGCTTTCCAGCTCAAAGCATGTAACAAAAAAGCGGCTCTAATCTCATTGTAAAACAACGATGTTGCAGAATGATTGTCATGGAACTTTCCAGGTCCACCAGGCATAGTTAAATCTTATATGCTTTCATGCCCTCAGTTTGTCCATAGATTGCACTGGGACCAACAGAGAAACACATCTTATCTCTTTCCTAAGCGTCAACCCTATTTTTGCTCAACTCATTTAACTCCAGCAGTGAGCTAATTGAATTACACGATATAAATATATATACACAAACATGTATGTGGACACCCCTTCAAATTAGTGGATTTGGCTATTTCAGCCTTAACTGTTGCCGACAAGTGTATAAAATTTTGCACAAAACCATGCAATCTCCATAGACAAACATTGTCAGTAGAATGGCCTTACTGAAGAGTTCAGTGACATTCAACATAGCACCGTCATAGGATGCCACCTTTCCAACAAGTCAGTTATCAAATGTCTGCCCTTCTAGAGCTGCCCTGGTCAACTTTAAGTGCTGTTATTGTGAAGTGGAAAGCAATGAACAGCAATGGCTCAGCCGCGAAGTGGTGAGCCACACAAGCTCACAGAACTGAACCGCTGACTGTCGAAGCGCGTAAATATCGTCTGTTCTCGATGCAACACTCACTACCGAATTCCAAACTGCCTCTGGAATCAAGGTCAGCACAACTGTTCTCCGGGAGCTTCATTAAATGATTTTTCATGGCCGAGCAGCCGCACACAAGTCTAAGATCACCATGCGCAATGCCAAGCATCGGCTAAAGTGGTGTAAAGCTCGCCGCCATTGGACTCTGGACTGATGAATCACGCTTCACCATCTGGCAGTTCGATGGACGAATCTGGGTTTGGCGGATGCCAGGAGAACGCTACCTGCCTGAATGCATAATGCCTACTGTAAAGTTTGGTGGAGGAGGAATAATGGTCTGGGGCTGTTTCTCAAGGTTCGGGCCAGGCCCCTTAGTTCCAGTGAAGAGAAATCTTAACACCACAGCATACAATGATATTCTATATGATTCTATGCTTCCAACTTTGTGACAACAGTTTTGGGAAGGCCCTTTCCTGTTTCAGCATGACAATGCCCCCGTGCACAAAGTGAGGTCCATACAGAAATGGTTTGTCAAGATCGGTGTGGAAGAACTTGACTGGGATGAATTGGAACGCCGACTGTGAGCCAGGCCTAATCACCCAACATCAGTGCCTGACCTCACTAATGCTCTTGTGGCTGAATGGAAGCAAGTCCCCACAGCAATGTTCCAACATCTAGTGGAAAGCCTTCCCAAAGGAGAGGAGGTTGTTATAGCAGCAAAGGGGGGACCAACTCCACATTAATGCCCATGATTTTGGAATGAGATGTTCGATGAGTCAGGTGGTGTATGTCATAAACCTGGATGGTTGGAGAGTTCTAGTGAGTCTTGCATTGTGAGTACATCTTCTCTCAAAGATTATAGTGTCACTAATAATTCAACCAGCCCTAACCAAGGCTGTGTACCGGTTCCTTTTCCGCAGTCCAGATTACTTTATGATGTAGAGATGTCAGTGAGAGGCCCTGATAGACGTGTAAGTAAACAGATATGCATTGATGCTGAAAGGGGATATGTGTAGTCATGTCATTGGGGGCAGGCGGAGGGGATTGCACAGAGACAGGGAAGATGGGTAGAGGGGTGGGGATGAGGGTTTGGGTAAGAGTTATGGCTCCTACCTCTGGATCCTGTAGGCGGGTCAGGTTGGGGTAGAGATAGAATTTGATCCCTTCGGACGCTCCTGGCAGAGTCACTCCACGCACCAGCAGCACAATAAGCATGACGAAAGGGAAAGTTGCTGTGATATACACCACCTAGAGAAAACAGATAAGAGACAATTCTATATTTATTAGCTGATTTAAGGTTTCATAACAGAAAGGAACTTGGAGAGGATGCTTGAGGTAGAAGTTACCCCCAACTACAGATCTAGGATTAGATTACCAAACCCCCCAATTCTTAAAGGGATGAAGAAATATCTGATCCTGTGTCAGGGGTTAGGTTGGGGGTAACTTCTACCCACTCCTTAGGGCTCCAGAGATAGACCATCAACTGAAGCCAAAATATAAAAGGTGGCGCAGTTGGCCATTTTACAGAATGGAATGGTTTTTGCTAGGGAAAGAAATGGTTTAAACAAATAGGAAAGGGAGCATGGAATATACAGAAGGACACAACTGCACAAAGATAGTTGACTGTTGTGGATTGCATTGTGTGAGGTGTTTTCAGTTGGGGTGGGCAGCTGGAGTGAGTGCATGGAAATATACTTTACAATAGCCTTTTAACTGAAATAACAGCTGCCGTCATATAAGTAGTGGCCTCCATAACATAACCAGGTGACCTGTAGAGCTCTGTGTTTGCTCTAGGTGTGTGGGGATAAGAATATGTATTACATGGTAATAATGGCAGCCTTTTACAGTGTAGATTTAAGCCACTCCCTTGTTAAGATCTGGTAATGAACAATTCAAAATGGCACCGACAGTGATGGTTGCCTCGCTTCGAGTCCTTAGGTAACTACACAGTATTTCATTTTTTAATGTATTATTTCTTACATTGTTACCCCAGGAAATCTTAAGTCTTATTACATATAGCTGGGAAGAACTATTGGATGTAAGAGCAACATCAACTTACCAACATTACGACCAGGAATACAACTTTCCCGAAGCGGATCCTCTATTTGGACCACCACTCAGGACAATGGATGTAATCCCAGAAGCCGACCCAAAACAACGGCGCCGCAGAAGGGGCAGGCGGAGCGACCTCCTGGTCAGGCCCCATAGACATGCACATCGCCCACCTCTCCCGAGTATACTATTCGCCAATGTCCAGTCTCTTGACAACAAGGTAGATGAAATTCGAGCAAGTGTTGCCTTCCAGAAAGACATCAAATATTGTAACATTCTCTGTTTCACGGAAACATGGCTCTCTCTGGATATGTTGTCGGAATCGGTTCAGCCACCGTGCTTCTCCATGCACCGCGCCGACAGAGATAAACACCTCTCTGGGAAGAGGAAGGGCGAGGGTGTATGCTTCATGATTAACGACTCATGGTGTAATCATAACAACATACAGGAACTCAAGTCCTGCTCACCCGACCTAGAATTCCTTACAATCAAATGACGGCCATATTACCTCCCAAGAGAATTCTCATCAGTTATCGTCACAGCTGTGTTCATTCCCCCTCAAGCAGACACCAAGATGGCCCTCAAGGAACTTCACTGGACTCTATGTGAACTGGAAACCATATATCCTGAGACTGCATTTATTGTAGCTGGGGATTTTAACAAAGCAAATTTGAGAACAAGGCTGCCTAAATTCTATCAGCATATTGATTGCAGTACACGCAGGGGTAATACACTTGACCATTGCTACTCTAACTTCCGCGATGCATACAAAGCCCTCCCCCGCCCTCCCTTCGGCAAATCCGACCACAATGCCATCTTGCTCCTAACGTCTTATAGGCAGAAACTCAATCAAGATGTACCAGTGACTAGAACCATTCAACGCTGGTCTGACCAATCGGAATCCACGCTTCAAGAATGTTTTGATCACGCGGATTGGGATATGTTCCGGTCAGCCTGAGAAAACAACAATCGGTCTACACGCTGGCTCGGTGAGTGAGTTTATTAAGAAGTGCAATGGAGATGTTGTACCCACTGTGACTATTAAAACCTACCATAACCAGAAACAGTGGATGGATGGCAGCATTTGCACAAAACTGAAAGTGCGAACCACCTCATTTAACCATGGAAAGAGGTCTGGGAATATAGCTGAATATAAACAGTGTAGTTATTCCCTCTTCAAGGCAATCAAACAAGCGAAATTCCTGTACAGGGACAAAGTGGAGTCGAAATTCAAAGGCGCAGACACAAGACGTATGTGGCACAGTCTACAGGAAATCACAGACTACCGACGGCATGCTTCCAGACAAACTAAACATCTTTGCCCGCTTTGAGGATAATACAGTGACACCGTCGCGGCCCGCTAACAAGGACCGCGCCCCCACCCTCCTTCTCCGCTGCCGACGTGAGTAAAATATTTAAACGTGTTAACCCTCGCAAGGCTGCTGGCCCAGGTCGGCATCCCTAGCTGCTTCCTCAGAGCATGTGCAAACCAGCTGGCTGGTGTGTTTACGGACATATTCAATCACTCCCTATCCCAGTCTGCTGTCCCCACATGCTTCAAGATGGCCACCATTGTTCCTGTACCCAAGAAGGCAAAGATAACTGAACTAAATGACTACCGTCCAGTAGCACTCACTTCTGTCATCATGAAGTGCTTTGAGAGACTAGTCAAGGATCATATCACCTCCACCTTAACGGACACCCAAAGACCCACTACAGTTTGCATACCACCCCAACAGGTCCACAGACGATGCAATCGCCATCACACTGCACACTGCCCTATCCCATCTGGACAAGAGGAATACCTATGTAAGAAAGCTAATCATTGACTACAGCTCAGCATTCAACACCATAGTACCCTCCAAGCTCATCATCAAGCTGGAGGCCCTGGGTCTAAACACCGCCCTGTGCAATTGGGTCCTGGACTTTCTAATGGGCCGCCCCCAGGTGGTGAAGGTAGGAAACAACATCTCCACTTCGCTGACCCTCAACACTGGGGCCCCACAAGGGTGCGTGCTCAGGCCCCTCCTGTACTCCCTGTTCACCCATGACTGCGTGGCCATGCAGGCCTCCAACTCAATCATCAAGTTTGCAGATGACACAACAGTAGTGGGCTTGATTACGAACAACGACGAGACAGCCTACACAGAGGAGGTGAGGGCACTCGGAGTGTGGTGTCAGGAAAACAACCTCTAACTCAATGTCAACAAAACAAAGGAGATTGTGGACTTCAGGAAACAGCAGAGGGAGCACCCCTCTATCCACATCGAAGGGACAGCAGTGGAGAAGGTGGAAAGTTCCTGGGCGTACACATCACAGACAAACTGAAATGGTCCACCCACACAGACAGTGAGGTGAAGAAGGCACAACAGCACCTTTTCAAACTCAGGAGGCTGAAGAAATTTGTCTCGTCACCCAAAAACCTGACAAACTTTTACAGATGCACAATCGAGATTTTCTTGGCGGGCTATATCACAGCCTGGTACGGCAACTGCACCGCCCTCAACCGCAAGGCTCTCCAGAGGTGGGTGCAGACTGCACAACGCATCCATGACACCTACAGCACCCGATGTCACAGGAAGGCCAAAAAGATCATCAAGGACAACAACCACCTGAGCCACTGCCTGTTTACACCGCTACCATCCAGAAGGCGAGGTCAGTACAGGTGCATCAAAGCTGGGACTGAGAGACTGAAAAACAGCTTCTATCTCAAGGCCATCAGAGTGCTAAACAGCGATCCCTAACTCAGAGAGGCTGCTGCCTACATTGAGACCCAATCACTGGACACTTTAATAAATGGATCACTAGTCACCTTAAACAATTTCACTTTAAATAATGCCTCTTTAATAATGTTTACATATTCTACATTACTCATATCATATGTATATGCCGTAAAATCAAATCAAATTGTATTGGTCACATACACATAGTTAGCAGATGTTAATGCGAGTGTAGCGAAATGCTTGTGCCCCTTAGTTCCAACAGTAAAGTAATATCTAACAAGTAATATCTAACAATTCCCAACAGCTACCTACTACTCACAAATCTATCAAGTAATCTAACAATTCCCCACCAACTACCTAATACACACAAATCTAAAGGGGTGAATGAAAATATGTAAATATAAATATATGGATGAGCGATGGCCGAGCGGCATAGGCAAGGCTGTATTTTATACCATCTATTGCACCTTGCCTATGCCGCTTGGCCATCGCTCATCCATATATTTATATGTACAGATTCTCATTCACTTTAGAGATGTGTGTTTTAGGTACTTGTTGGGAAATTGTTAGATTACTTGTTAGATATTACTGCACTGTCGGAACTAGAAGCACAAGCATTTTGCTACACTCGCATTAACATCTGCTAACCATGTGTAGTATGCGACCAATAAAATTTGATTTGATTTAATGCTGGATATGCAACTGTTTACCATAATGGTCTGTGTTTTGTACAGAGCTGAAACCACGAATTAGGTATTTCCGTAACAGTTCACCAAATAGACAGTTGATCGGTCTCCCAACAAGCCACAGTGGTCCTTTAAGTGGTTCAGTAATCAGTGTTGGACACAGCACAGTGACTGTCCCACTCCATTGACAGACAGACAGAGCTCTGAGGGATCTGCTGTACTGTACTGCACACTAACACACTGTCAGCATAGAGTCTGGCCAAAACCTAATGTACAGTACAGTAACTCATGGTCCTTAATCAAACAGACTAACCTGCCTGTTTCTGCAATCATCAACAGACCGTTACTGCTTTGTCAGTGATAGAGACAAGTTGGCTACAACAAAAATCACCTAGCACCCAGGTTAATGCCCTTAGGCAGCAGACAATACATATTAAGTAATTCCCTTTTTTGGGTGTATACATACAGATGTAGGATACTAACTTGAGCCAGTTTGCACCAGCAGGAAAATAATTCTGCAGCAACAGGAAATGTGAAATATTATGTGGATTATAATTAATGGACATTTTTGTAGGGGTTGATACATTTTTCGTAGTAAAGTTGTCCTGCAACAGGGTGATCAAATTAAGATCCGACATCTGTAAACACACTTTTTAAGAGACTACAAACAAGCCTGATAACAACCACATCATGCTACTACCCACCTTCCCAGTGGACTTGACTCCCTTCCAGATGCAGAAGAAGCAGACAATCCACACTGCCAGGAGACACAGGGCTAGGTCCCACTTCAGTGGCCCGATGTCATCAATTCCAGAGGAGATGCTCAGCACATTGCGTCTTAAGAGAGAGGGGGCAGACAGCATCCAGGTTAATGACTGTTCTGATGGGACAGAACTGTAGGCTTATGTAGACCCCTGAACGATACAGCACAGTACATTTTCCACTCTACAAAAACATTTTAAAAGTAGGGCAAGTGTGACATGTCATAATTCCTGTGGGTCCTGTCCAAGGTTTCATGCCAACAGAGGTTACATCAACAGCAGTGAAAAGCAAACATCCACATGATGTGACGGTAATAGTGTGTCTGTGAGGTCTAGTTTTCACCAACCCTCCTCTGCTCTAGCTCACCCTGGACCTGAATGAACTGTGCCCTGAGACAATTTTGAGAGAATACGGCAGAATGTATTTTCATTCTATGTGTTCTATTTCTGTGGAACAGCCTCAATTCGCCGGGGCATGGACTCTACAAGGTGTCAAAAAGCGTTCCACAAGGATGCTAGCCCATGTTGACGCCAATGCTTCCCATAGTTGTGTCAAGTTGGCTGGATGTCCTTTGGGTGGTGGACCATTATTGATTCACATGCAAAACTGTTGAGCATGAAAACCAAGCAACGTTGCAGTTCTTGACACAAACCGGTGAGACTACCATACTCCGTTCAAAGGCACTTAAATATTTTGTCTTGCCCATTCACCCCCTGAATGGCACATATAGACACAATCCATGTCTCAATAGTCTCAAGGCTTAACCTATTTCCTCCCCTTCATCTACACTGATTGACGTGGATAAAAAAATGAAATCAATAAGGGATCATAGCGTTCACCTGGATTCACCTGGTCAGTCTATGTCATGGAAAGAGCAGGTGTTCTTACTGTTTTGTACACTCAGTATATATGACTCTGGTAGAAAGTAGATATCATCTACGCTGGATTTTGTGTTGGCCAAATGTTAATTAGCATCATCTTAACCTAAATTGTGATTTGAAGTTAAGTGGTTGTGGCTTCCCAAGAGAATACAACTTTGGCAGGACTTTTAAGAGTAAAGGAAAAGGATAATACCCCTTGATCCAAATATAGTACAGTGAAATGATCTAATTTAAAGATAGAATGAACCTCATGATAGAGGGGGGATTTCTTGGAAATGTTGCCCATTCAAACATAAGTTTACAGCAAACAAGGAAGAGGCACGGTATCTGCACTGTTTATATTTGAGTTTGTTTTTGACATTGTAAACCTGTCTGTGTTCACGTGCGTGCGTGCGTGCGTGCGTGCGTGTGTGCGTGTGTGCGTGTGTGTGTGTGTGTGTGTGTGTGTGTGTGTGTGTGTGTGTCAGTACAGAGTCAACCCAGCTGTCAGACGGTGAGTACTCACTCCCAGAACTCAGTGACGGGGGAGGTGAAGTTGGTGATATTGGCAGCCAACATCAGGGTCTTGTTCTTGCGGAATGTGTCCTCTACACACCGGTCTGTGTTCCACGGCTGATTGCATTTGGCCCAGGGCAGCTCCGGCTGAAAGCACTGGAATAGGTAGTAGAGTCCCCAGGCTAGAATCACTATGTAGTAGATGTTCAGGAGAGAGACGATCACGATAGAGGCATAGCCAATACCTACAGAGAAGAGAAATAATTCATTAAAACCAATACCGGGTTGATTCTTTATTATATCAGTGAACCAGTGCAGAAGCTTGGGAGTAAACAGAGAACTAGTGTTCTTGGAATAAGTCACAGCAATGATGAAACCTCCATGAAAAATCGATGACCTACAACTAAATTGTGAAACCACAAGAGTTTCATTCCAAAACGCGATATATCATTTTTTTTATTATTTAAATGTTGATAAATTGAAATGTTGATTAATTAAAAACACATCTTGTGAAAGAGATCAAGCTATTCTTTTTTCATGTTACCGATTAATGGGCTAGTGAAAAGACACCTATGATTTTGTTTAAAATATATTGCAAGGTAATTTTATTTTAGGGAGACAAATAATCATGTTTTGTGGCAAAATGCTATGTAACCACCCCAAACAACAGAACTGCAATAGAAAAAGTATCTTGATTGGGTTTTAAACAATTAGGGAAAAGGGGATACCTAGTCAGTTGTACAACTGAATGCATTCAATTGAAATGTATCTTCTGCATTTAACCCAACCCCTCTGAATCAGAGAGGTGCAGGCGGCTGCCTTAATCTTCATCCACGTCATCGGCGCCTGGGGAACAGTGGGTTAACTGCCTTGCTCAGGGGCAGAACGATAGATTTTTACCTTGTCAGCTCTGGGATTTGATCCAGCAACCTTTCGGTTACTGGCCCAATGCTCTAACCCGCCAGGCAACCTGCTGCCCCCACATGTAATAAAGTATCGATACATAAATAAACACATTAAAATAATTAATTTGTTTAAACTATATAATGCAAATACCCTATCACATATCCAATTTATTGTATCCAGAGAGTGAACAGTGTATGGAAAGCACGTTTTCTTTTTGGACATTTAAGCAACTTTTGGAACAATTTTATAGGGTTTTTACAGGTTTGTTTCGTTAGGATAAATCAAGGGAAGATTTTGAGTTTGATTATATACACTTCATAATAATATACATATAATAATATCAATAATATATAATATAGAAATATATAATACAACTTACAACTGAACAGACAAATATAATGACAATGATTCGCTAAATTGCTCACTTTTACGCCAGCAGCTAAAACCATTTGGAAGGTTCAGCACATCTGGACAGTGGATATAGCCAGAGCTATATATTTAGAGAGTTGGGCTAACTTTTTGCATTTTTAAAAAGAATTCTAGACATTCAGTTAGGCTACATAGCATTTATTTTTACAATTCCTTGTGTAATGTTAATGAGTGCTAACTTGGCTGCCATAAAATGTTGTAGTGTCATGTAAATACATCATAATGCAGAAACACCGATGTCCCTGCTCTCTAAACACAGCTCTGGATATAACACGTTTTTGTATGAAACAAGACTGTCGGATATTGCGTTATGCAAAAAAAAAACATTCTAAAGCAAATGTTTTGAAAGTACGACAACAGCCATAATTGATACACAGAGAAAGGACCATTCATTTCAATTGCCATTTATCATATATTGGAATCAAACCCTTCAATGCATTTACTGTAGCAGAACAGTGCCATAGGGGCTTCAATATGTGTCACTGAATCCCCTTGTAAACTAAACTAAGTAAAGCCAACATTGGAGCTGAAGCACATCAGTGAACAGCACTGACCTAGCGCCTTTTGACTAAATGTATGTCTATAAAATCATTAGAAACCAATCCACTGACTCGGATGTTCACAACTCAACACTCCTATTTCAAAGAGAGGATGTTTCCCTGGCTTGAGTGTACTAACTCTGGTAATAATGACTTTAGTCACAGAAATCCCCTGTAGTCTTCCACTCCTCTGATCTATTTGTAAAGTGGTGTTACCTCCGCCAGTCAGGGTTGTGTGTGTGGTGGGTGAGGCAGGGCAGGCCTTCTGTAGGTGTGATAAAACATTAAGAGGGACAATGGCAGCCGGCCTATAGGCCACCTGTGGGCATCTGTCACTCTCTAGTCTATATGTGGGTAAACAAAAGTGTGCGCGCGCATGTGCGTGTGTGTGTTTGCGCACGTGTGAGTGTGTGTGTGTGTGTGCGCAAGTGAGTGTGTGTGTGTGTGTGTGTGTGTGTGCATGCACACCTGCGTGTGTGTGCCAGTTCACACAACCCACCAGTCAATTAGGCAGCTGCCTCAGCACTCCTTCAATATTCAAGCACATCAACAGATGCTGAAGATTGGCTGCACCCCCAGTCTTCAGCTGTCTGTTTCTACCTGCCGCTCCCGGCTTCATGGAATAGCAGCTTATGGCTGGGAGCTGTCTCTCTACCTACTGGTCTACATGTTAGAACTGGTCTGCCAGTAGCATATCACAGTGTAAACCTATGGCAGGACCCTGACTGATAAGGAGATACGTTAGAGTGCCAAACCGTGACGCCAGGACTGTAATAACGACATCATGCTACAGTAATATCCGATAACATATCTGTGGTGCTGACAAACAAAACAGGTGGCCCCCTGCTGCCAAGACCTACACCGTCCATCATTTCATGAAAAAAAAGTGTTTCTTTGCTGATCCACTGCATGAGATATTTATCATTTTGGGGCAGATCCCATTGCTAGGCAACTCGCTCTAACCTCCTCTGTTGCCATGGTAACACAGAACTCAGCACTACTTTACACAACCAAGGCTGAAAATACATGTGCTTGTGCATGTATGTACTTAGCTGCCACAAGTACAAAAAAAATAGGCCAGTCTAAAAGCCAATTTATGCTTGATCCGATGTGGTCGAAGGCTCCGTATGGAGGGTGTGCAATTACGGAGGGTGTGGCAATTGCGGAGCCTCCAGAGGCAAGCAGAGGCCAAATTGAGCTCCGTATTGCATTGCCGTGTGCCTCCCCAATTGTTGTAACAATACTGAGGGCTCCGTATAACTCTGTATACCTCCTCATTGACATGATTGGTTGACGGTAGGTGGGGGCGGGAGGTCCTGTATAAACACAAACTCACTTCCTTGACTACTTCCTTCACAACAGCTCTGCTCAACAGCTCTGCGCTGCTCCGCAAAGCACAAGAAGTATGAATGCCCTGACTTCTGCAGAGGCAGTATCACCGTAAATGCTGCACGGCCAATGAAGACATCGGATTGACC
This sequence comes from Salmo trutta, assembly GCF_901001165.1. NCBI lineage: Eukaryota > Metazoa > Chordata > Actinopteri > Salmoniformes > Salmonidae > Salmo > Salmo trutta. The sequence goes on along the minus strand of NC_042986.1, from coordinate 29,926,413 downwards.
ATGCAGCACCTTTTAGTGTTCAATGTTTGGTGTTTGATTACGTCCACTCCAGGCTCCAATGCAAATGAGGCAATCCTCAACTAACCTGGTCGCAGATCAGCAGCACTGTGTGCTTTAGCTAAATCCTTATGCATGTCAAAAACACAGTCAGAGAAAGTTGGCTGAAGCACATCCATATCTGGGACCAGTCTGCTCCACAGCTATGCTGAATAACGCATTTTACACATCACAGAGCATGCTAATGAATGAAGTATCTATGGTCCAATTACCCATCAGAACACAGGGAGGGAGACCTCAGCAGAACTCAATGTCTGTGCACTGAGTCTAGCAACCCACAGACCAATAGCACAACCAGTGCTGTTGGTCGCTGCTAGGGAGTTTCGCAAGAGCAGTCAGAAAAACAGAACTACTACAGTAGTTGTCACTGGAATTCGTTGTTTTTTTAAAGCAGGACGTGAATAACATCGAGGCTAGATCAAGGGCTGGTAACATCATTATTTTCAGTAGGTTTTTTTTTCTGCGATGGGACAAGGCACTAAGCAGGCACAAAGCAGGTTTGGCGCCCCGCCTGAGCAACGCTAATGGAAACTGTGTTTAGGCTCTTCGCTAATCCCTCTGTCAGTCGCTGACGTTACCACCTACAGTACATGTCCAAGAAGGCTTACACAACCTCCTTTCCCTGCCTACTTTCCCTGATGACGACCGGCCTTAATGGCAATAGGGGAGAATGGTATTAGGATAATGGGAAGCAGTGTGGTGACTCACCAGTGAAGATGGGGCAGAGTTTTTCCCAGCAGGTGATGCCTCCCTCAGAGGTATACTGGCCCAGAGCCACCTCCAGGAAGAACACCGGCAGGCCTCCACCAAACAGGAAGATGGTGTAGGGGATGAGAAACGCACCTGGGTGGAGGAGAGGAAGAGAGAGGGAGGGAAAGGGAACAGACAGTTAGCCTACAAATGTCAGGGTCTACAGTATGTGCTCACCCACAGCCATTTCACAAATCAAAATCCTGTAATTGCAGTCTCTGACTTGAGGTTTTTTATAGGTTCCTGAAAACTATTATCAAACTTGAGTGACCCCCAACTTTAAGACCTGTCTGTATGGAGAAAGGGCCCATGTTCATTTGAATGCCTACCTCCACCATTCTTATAGCAGAGGTACGGGAAGCGCCACACATTCCCTAAACCGACAAAGCCTCCGGCCACGGACAAGATAAAGTCTAGCTTGCTGGCCCACTTCTCCCTCTGGATGGGCTTGCCCTCTGCCTCGTCCTCCGGCCGCGTGCCCGGGCTCTTCCCTGGCGAAGGCTTCAGCGTGTCCTTGTGGAAATCCTTCAGACATTGGAGTTTCTCTTTCTGTGCCATGCTATAGAGGTTGAGAGGAGAGAGGACAAGGAAAGAGAGAGAGAATTAGAGAAAGCGAGAGAGAGAGAGAGCGAGAGAGATGAACAGGAAGAGAGAGAGACGTGAGCCGGATAAGGCAGAGAGAGGACGGCGCATTAGCAAGATGAGGGTCTCTCACGTGCTATATAGTCAGCTATGGCGTGATACAGTGATACAGCTATGTGTCAGTATAGAGCCTGCAATGAGAACTGCTACAGGAGTCACTGTATGGCTTCCTCCTCGCCACAGTTCTCTTTTATTCACTTCACATTGGATATACATTCCATCTTGCATTGCACATCTCTCTGGGTTGAATAATCTCTTCACTTGCACTGTACAAATATAATTTCTATGTGCATAGTATAAGAAATGTTGATTATGTATAATTTTGTATCCATGAATTAACCAGGGACATCATATTGAGACATGTCCTGGTAATCAGACCTGGGTTCAAATAATATGTCAAATAGCTCAATTGCTTTCACATACATTCAAAGTAAGTATTCAGATATATTTTATTTGAAAAGTAGTTTCATATTTTAGTGTATTTGGAAATACACTTGGAAAGTATATGAAAAACTAATATACACTGACTCAAATAGACTCCCATGCATTTAACCCAGGTATTTGAAAACAGTATTTGAAATAAGTATTCAACATACTATTTTACAAATAACCATTCAAATACTCAAATAAAAGTACTTATTTTGGGCTGTGTATTTGAAAATACTCAAATGCACAGAAATAGTATTTTAAGTACCACTCAAATACACAGGTCTGCTGGTAATGCAGCTCGAACAATACTTGAAGAACACAAATACAAGGAGAAGCAACAGCCTACTCTTCCCTTCAAGGTGGGTACATTGTCATCTAAGGAAAGAAAATATTTTGAACAGGATATACCATATGCCTTTCAGACCACGTATAGACTAAAAATCATTTATTAAATAACTACAACACTGACTAACTCATGATATCCACCATAAATATGTAACCAGAATCACTGCCAAATAATTGTCCTAATGCTAAAAGCAAACTTAGAGAAGATACAGTGCCTTCAGAAAGTATTCATACTCCAAGACGTATTCCATATTTTGTTGCGTTACAGCCTGAATTCAAAATGGATTACATATATAATTTTTTTCTCTCACACATCTACACAATACCCCATAATGACAAAGTGAAAACATGTTTAAGAAATTGTTGTACATTTTTTTAAATGAAATACATAAATATGAATTTACATAAGTATTCACACCCCTAAGTCAACACTTTGGCAATGATTACTGCTGTGAGTCTTTCTGGGTAAGTTTCCAAGAGCTTTCAACACCAGGATTCTGAAACATTTGCCCATTATTTTCCCATTTTCAGGTCTTGCCATAGATTTTCAAGTAGACTTCTTTCAAAACTGTAACTCGGACACTCAGGAACATTCACTGTCTTCTTGGTAAGAAACTCCAGTGTAGATTTGGCCTTTTGTTTTAGGTTGTTGTCCTGCTGAAAGGCAAATTCCTCTCCCAGTATCTAGTGGAAAGCAGACTGAAGCAGGATTTTGCCTGTGCTCCATTTTTATCCAGAAAAACTACCCAGTCTTTTATTACAATTACAAGCATACTCATTATATGATGCAGCCACCACTATGCTTGAAAATATGGAGATTGGTACTCAGTAATGTGTTGTATTGTACTTGCCCCAAACTTAACACTTTGTATTCAGGGCAAAAAGTGAATTGCTTTGCCACATTTTTTGCAGTATTACTTTTGTGCCTTGTTGCAAACAGGATACATGCTTTGTAATATTCTGTACAGGCTTCCTTATTTTCACTCGGTCAATTGGAGTAACTACAATCCATCCTCACTGTTCTCCTATCACAGCCCTTAAACTCTGTAACTGTTTAAAAGTCACCATTTACCTCAAGGTGAAATCCCTGAGTAGTTTCCTTCCTTTCCAGCAACTGAGTTAAGAAGGACACCTGTATCTTCGTAGTGACTGCTGTAGTGATACACCATACACAGTGTAATTAATAACTGCACCATGCTCAAAGGGATATTCAATGTCTGCTTTTTTTACCCATCTACCAATAGGTGCCCTTCTTTGCGAGGCGTTGGAAAACCTCCCTGGTCTTTGTGGTTGAATCTGTGTTTGAAATTCACTGCTCGACTGAGGGACCTTACAGATAATTGTATGTGTAGGGTACAGAGATTAGGTAGTCAATATAAAATCATGTTAAACACCATTATTGCACATAGAGTGAGTCGATGCAACTTATGAGACTTGTTAAGCACATTTTTACTCCTGAACTTTTTTTTTACATTTAACCTTTATTTAACTAGGCAATTCAGTTACGAACAAATTATTATTTACAATGATGGCCACTTGGGGATCAATGGGTTAACTGCCTTGTTCAGGGGCAGATTTTTACCTTGTCAGCTTGGGGATTTGATCCAGCAACCTTTCGGTTACTGGCCCAATGCTCTAATCACTAGGCTACCTGCCACCCCAAACTTATTTAGCCTTTCCATTACAAAGGGGTTGAATACTTATTGGCTCAGGACATTTCAGCTTTTCATTTTTTAGTCATTTGTAAACATTTCTAAAAACATAATTCTACTTTGATATTATGGGGTATTGCGCATCCATTTTAAATTCAGGCTGTAACATCAAAATGTGGGAAAATTCAAGGGGTGTGAATACTTTCTGAAGGCTGTTTATGTATCCGTGTCCATTCCGAAAGCTTGGATGGGTTCTGGAAGATCCTACAGCTTAAGTTCGCTGAATGTTTATACTGTAAACAGTCTTTCCAAGAAAGACAGGATTTGGAATTACTGTCTCAGGTATCCCGTTTCCCTGCCTGTGCCAAAGAGCTGTAAAACAATCAAAGCATGGCAGGGCAGGAGAAATTCCTTGGACATTTTAAGACACAAATTGATTTAAGCTTACTGCTGGAATACAATGAATGGTGTCGTATAAAACAGGAAGAATGAAAAAAGCAGCTATGATTAATTGTAAGTCTGATAATACCACTGTAACAGAGTAAGGTTTCCTGTCCTTTTGAGGCAGGCTCAGACTGAAATGTAGTTGGCAGAAACAGAGAAACGGAGAACATTAAAGGCTTCCCCTCTACTCTTGCTGGCTCCAATGGAAATCTGTCATTGAAGATTGTGTGCCTCACAAAAGCTTACGAGTCCAAAAGATTCACAGAACAATAGCTAGAGAACAAATCTTTCTCCAATAAGTAAATGTTTCTCTTTAAGCCTCTGAAAGTAACAGTATAATTCAAAGTTGATTTATAGTTGGATCTCTACAACAATACACATTATTGTCAGACATCCTGATGAAGTGTAAGCCTATACGCGTTGGTGTATTTTTAAAATATCAGCCCAATACATTAAAGCCTTTTTAACTTTCATACCCACACGAATGCATGGACTTGCCACTTAACGCTTAGCACCATTTGTTGTTCTAATTTTTGCTTTTGCTTTTCAAATGCATACATGTATTGCCAGTTTACAGAACAATCTATCTAAACTACTCTCAGTTGAAAGGCAGCCATAGATCTTTAAAACATAAGGTATCTTCAGTCACCTTTTCATGTGACTAACACTCTAGACAGTTACATCCTGTAGCCACTGTACAGGCAGACTAAGAAATAGAACCACACAGCTACTCACAGACAAATACCACATTGTGAAAATCTAATGCAAAGCTGCACTCATTGACCAGTGACCGCTCTGTGCTTTTGTTTTTCAGAGTCTGATAAAAAAAGTGAACTTGTTTTGCAGTCTCAAATAACTACTTATTAGTTCATTAAATTATTAAAGGGCAATTTCACTTTAACTTCATATTCATAATCTCCAGCACCACCCCAACATCGACATATGTGAAAGTGGATCATTTCTATGTTTTGTATTAAAAAAGATATGCAGATTAGTGTTTCCAATAACATCATCAACTAATTAGTAGACAATTAGTGGGCAATGCCTACTCATAATTGGTTAAAATCACATGATGCACACTGATGATGTCACTGGAAACACTTAGCTTCCTCTATCTTTTTTACTACAACACATAGAAACGCAAAATTTTCACATCAGTTGATGTTGGGGTGGTGCTGGAGATGAATATGAAGTTGAAAAATTGTGAAATTGCCCTTTAAATGGCTGTTTGAGCTACAACCACAAAACCCCTCATTACTAAATCCAGCTCCAGTTATGGTCCTCTCCATCGCTCTGCTCATTCTGCTGTCATTTTCCAGGTTCTCTCTGTCTCTGTTATGCATGACAAGTCAACTTGAATTGCTTTCCACTCTCAAACCTCATTACATAACTGTATCAGCTCTCACCCACTCTGTTTCTCTTCCTCTCTCTATCCCTCTATCACTCTCTTGCTCTATGTGCTTTCACCTGCTAGGTGCTGGGAGGCTGTCTGCCGTCAGACTTAAGGCCAACAGTCCATGGGATCTGCCACATGACACACCCAGACACCCTTGACCAGACATTCTCAAACCCTTCTAAAACAGCACACTGTCATTATCTGAAAACACCGCATTAGACACATCACCAACTTAGCATCCAATCAAACATAAAGAAAGATTCTGTAACAAACATGCATTGCAAAAGATAAAAGGCAAATGGAAATAAAGGTCTGAATGCAATCCTTAGTCTTTGTGAAGTAGTTCCCCCTTTTCACACTCAAACAAAGCATTAACAAAGCCATTTAAAATATGCTAATTAGAGGGTTTCTAAGCACTTACATGAAATTGTCCATTCAGATTAAACAAAAAGAATCCCAAAACAGACCTTAATAATCACTTGACATAAAGATTTAGATAAGGCTATTTTATTATTTCAGTTGAGTAATTCCAAGGACTTACATTTCTTTCATGGCTGTGGATATATGTAGTGTGCTTCTCTCTCAGCTGTCACCATTCCTCTGTACTGAATGTCTTTATGCCAACACTGCTCACAAGAAGTGGAGCTGACAGCAAGTCCCTCCCTCAGCTAAAGACAATTAAATCGTATGTGGAGATTGGGCACAGCCTCGCAGTCGCGGACCAACTCTCCAGATACTGTAAATTTCCACTTCCCACTTACAACACCCCCCCTCCACAACACACACAGAGTCAGGGACTGGGGCTGAATGCTTTGCCCTGCATGTGTCATAGGCACCTCTTATTCACGTAACTGAAACAGATGACAGGATAGGAAGGGGGGAGGGAGGGAGGGAGGAAGGGGGGAGGGAGGGAGGGAAGGGGGGAGGGAGGGAGGGTGTGAACAGAGTAGTAGGCCATGAGCAGCAGCATGCAGAGGAAATCAAGCCTCATGGGACAGCTTCCAGGCAGGAGAAAGAAGCCCTCTTAAAACATTATGTGGGTAAGGGGTGGTGGCTGGACAGGGACTGAAGGAAGGGACTGATGACTGGCTTGGCTAACCATGCTAAGTTTTCATGTATTATTGTCTTAACGTCCCACTTCCACATAGCATTGGAAATGTGGGACATTTCCTATTATAACTGCTTATGACTGTGTCATTTCACATCACAGCAAAGACTTTCAAATATCTCTATGGGAACTGTTTGTGAATATCAATATAGTTTTCTTAAATCGGGGGCAGGATATAATCAGGGAAGTGTCTCTGTGGTGTATTTGGGAGCCTTCTGCTCCATTTTGACATGACGTGTGCCAGGTTATCTTTGAAACGTAAACCAGGTACAGTGCACTCTATAACAACGCCTAATAAGGTGATGGTTCCTGTATTCTTCCCTGTTCTGTTTAGACACCATAATATACTCATAAAGGATCTCACGTGTACAATAGCTGGCACGGTAATTAAAAAACTGTGTTAAACTTCACTACAGGAATTGCGCAATCCTTTTGACAGAAGACAGAGCTTGGCTATTGGCAGGCTTTTACACACACACAGAAGTAGTTACTTCAAATTATATTTCCAGACTGCGAATATCCTTGCCACTTCTGGAAAAATACAACAACTCACATTGTTTTGCACAGTGCAAAGAAACTTTCTGTTACATAATGTTAAAGAAACCAAAGTTATACTGTGAATGAGTTTCCTTGAGATTTGTCTTGTGTTCCGTTACAAATTGGCAGACAACAGAGGAGCAGCAGTGTGACAGAGCTCCTGTTTCATACAGTTGCTTTAAATTGTCAGTCAACGTAAAGTCAAGCCACATTTCTATATGAAACTGCAGACCCTTAACTTTTCTTGATATCATTAGAGGATGAAGGAAAAATTGGGGCATCATCGCAAATCTCAGAATTGATTTTTGTTTATTTTACTTTATTCCACTGCATTGTGGTCTTAGACTGTTGACATTATCTTCTGAGACTGAAGCCTTAAAGACAGAATCAAAGACTGTAAAATATCAAATTATTTGATAAGACCTTTAGTCAAAGGTATATCTTCTGTTTATGACAAATCATGCGCCCCTCATGCGCTGAGCATGGTTGAAAAAAAAGCCTTGTCTGCATGTTTTATAACAGCCAAACCATTCCTCAATTACTTAATTGAGTGGAGTATTAAACGTTGTCCAAACCAATTAATATGTAGGCTCACTTGTAGCTTTGCTTGTATAATTTCTACTCACCCCACCCCATACCACCCTTATTTGGATATACAGTGGACCGCACACAATCGCTATTATGTAATATAATCGATTTATGGAGTTGGAATGCTTGTCTTGGCTCTGAATTCTGGGATGTCTCTAAGAAGATCAAATTTAACTGATGCAGCTTGCCTGGAGACAACAGTCCAGGGGGAGGTCGTTTTTTTACTCTTTACATTCAGCAGATAAAGTTCAAATCAAGTTCATCTGTGACGGCGGACCCTCTATATCAACATGCCAGGATGTTACTGTGTAGCATGATATTATAGAAAAGAGAAACATTCATCAAATAACAGCCAAGCATCCCAAACCAGCTCTCCGGATCCCATTGGAAAAAAATGGATCCACCTCAAGGGGTTTTGTCTTGCACAACATTTGTGTTTAAGCAAATGGAATACATTAAAGGGGTAATCCAATAACAAATGTCCATTTTACATATCAGGAGAGAGAGCTACAGCGCATTCGGAAAGTATTCGGACCCCTTGACTTTTTCCACATTTTGTTACATTAGCCTTGTTCTAAAATGGATTAAATACCGTTTTTTTCTCATCAATCTACACACAATACTTCATACTGACAAAACGACAGGTTTGTAGGTTTTTAGAATGTTTTGCAAATGCATTAAAAATAGAAAAACAGAAATACCTTATTTACATAAGTATTCAGACCCTTTGCTATGAGACTCGAACTTGAGCTCAGGTGCATCCTGTTTCCATTGATCATCCTTGAGATGTTTCTACAACTTGATTGGAGTCCACCTGTGGTAAATGCAATTGATTGGACATGATTTGGAATGGCACACACCTGTCTATATAAAGTCCAACAGTTGACAGTGCATGTCAGAGCAAAAACCAAGCCATGAGATCGAAGGAATTGTCCGTAGAGCTCCGAGACAGGATTGTGTCGAGGCACAGATCTGGGAAAGGGTACCAAAACATTTCTGCAGCATTGAAGGTCCCCAATAACACAGTGGCCTCCATGATTCTTAAATGGAAGAAGTCTGGAACCACCAAGACTCTTCCTAGAGCTGGCCACCTGGCCAAACTGAGCGGGGGAGAAGGGCATTGGTCTGGGAGGTGACCAAGAACCCGATAGAGTGGCCAGACGGAAGACACTCCTCAGTAAAAGGCACATGACAGCTCGCTTGGAGTTTGCCAAAAGGCACCTAACGACTCTCAGACCATGAGAAACAAGATTCTCTTGTCTGATGAAATCAAGATTGGCCTGAATGCCAAGCGTCATGTCTGGAGGAAACCTGGCACCATCCCTACGGTGAAGCATGGTGGTGGCAGCATCATGCTGTGGGGATGTTTTCCAGTGGCAGGTACTGGGAGACTAGTCAGGATAGAGGGAAAGATGAACGGACTAAAGTACAGAGAGATCCTTGATAAAAACCTGCTTTGGAGCGCTCAGGACCTCAGACTGGGGCAAAGGATCACCTTCCAACAGGAAAACGACCCTAAGCACGCAGCCAAGACAATGCAGGAGTGGCTTCGGGACAGGTCTCTGAATGCCGTTGAGTGGCCCAGCCAGAGCCCAGACTTGAACCCAATCGAACATCTCTGGAGAGATCTGAAAAAGCTGTGCAGCGACGCTCCCCATCCAACCTGACAGAGCTTGAGAGGATCTGCAGAGAAGAATGGGAGAAACTCCCCAAATACCCATGTGCCAAGCTTGTAGCGTCATACCCAAGAAGACTCAAGGCTGTATTCGCTGTCAAAAGGTGCTTCAACAAAGTACTGAGTAAAGGGTCTGAATACGTATGTAAATGTGATATTTATGTACATTTCTAAAAACCTGTTTTTGCTTTGTTATTATGGGGGTATTGTGTGTAGATTGATGAGGAAAACCAATTTTAGAATAAGGCTGTAACCTAACAAAATGTGAAAAAAGTCAAGGGGTCTGAACAATTTACGAATGCACTGTATGTTAGATAACAGAGATGTGGGATAATGTAGCCTGATGCTTGACCCCATGGCACTGTTATTTTGATAGGCGTGGAATATTGCATACTGCCTCAGTAATAAAGTGCACACCAGTATAGCTGCAGTGTATTACATATTCATATGACGGAAAACTCAATACAGTTACCCCTTTTTATGTCTTCTTCAACAAGGGCCCATTTGAGTTTAAAAAAATAAAAAGGGTAGATATAATGATTGATCATACACAGATATGAGATGAAGAATCAAAATGGTAATATGCAGTTATACAATGAAAATAAAATGCAGATATCTATTGATTTCACATTATCCTTTGATTCTTTGGAAATGGGCTTCTGTGAGAAAGCATTATATTTGCAGCATCACTGTAAGTGTATGCTTGGCTACTGTCAACAACTTATTCATGGTTGGTTAGGAAAGACCCAAGACAATGGTTAGGAAATAGAGCAATGCCTAGTTTCATAATCCACTCTTGACATACAAAACAAAAACACAAGCCATCTTCATCTTTATGACACATTAGTTTGTAGACTAGCCTACTACAGCCTATTGTGTCAGTGTCTCAAAGACTCAACCAACACATCAATAAGTATTTATCCAAAAGGAGCAGCAAATTTGAAATGTCATTATCTGATTCATAAAACGTCACCTCTTTAAAGTCGTACAAAAGCCAATGGAGGGCGAGAGTCGATCCATTCTCTTCAACGGATGGCAAACTACAACATTGTTGTACCTAAAAGAATATGGTACCAAAAAGGACACGCCTCAATCTCAATCAATGCTTGTTTCTCTGTCGGGAGTTACGACTCTGTCCGGCAGAGTGAAGACAAAATAAGTGGGTTAAAATGTACAACCTGTTAATGGGTATTAAAACCATCTTAAACCGTCACAACTAATTCACGAACAGCATCGTCTTTCAAATAACAGCCTCATCATCATTGCACTTTGACAAAACCAATCCATAGAATATAGACTAGGTTAGATTAAGAAGGCACACGTGGGAGAGTCAGACAGCAACATCGTAAAGGAGTGCGAAGGCTTAAAGACAATACATCCACCCCAAACCCCAAAAGTTGACCTCTTAGAATGCATCGCATTATAAAAAAGCACTGCTATAGTGTAGGAAATATAGCCTATTCATTTATAGAATTTCAAACGCGGAAGCGCACTCACAAAGGCAATGGCAACCAAAATATACCTATACTTTAATGTTGCATTTTGTCATAATTTTATGACAAATCAAATATACCTAAAAACATTGGCTTTAATTAAATAGTTTGACGTCCAAAAGCAATATAAGGCGCCCTTGGTTGATGTCCAAGCTATGGTGTTTTTAGCCTACACATCATGTGCGCTCACAGACACACGCAGCGCATAATTTGTTTTTTTACACACAGCAATTATTAGCATCACTTCAAATAAAACATTATCAAGCAGGGCGAGAGATTCCCAAGAGGACACTTATTTTTATATCTGAAAACATCAAAGAACAACATGTATATTTTAGTCCAAAACCTTGAGAAATTGTTACAGAACATACATTGGCTGCTCTATTCAGATAATATAAATCATAATATGTCTTATATCATGAAAATAATGTGAATATTAGCCTATACATTAAAAACATACAAACAACAATCTAATTTGCTATTACTTATCTCTCTGACGGGTAAAGATGATGCTTAATTACCTGCCAGGTAATTTTATAGCTCGAGCTGTCCCCTAAACTTGTGTTGTGCTGTGAGTGCTCAATAAAACAATTGCATCGGAAATGAATTACACCATTTCTCTCTCTCTCTCGCTCTCTCTCTCTCTCTGACCTTTGTTTCTGAGAGCGGGTGCGCGTTTAATATGAGTTTGAGTGGAAAATCACCAGCTTCCCCATGCAACAGGAGAGTTTATTCTTAAAGTGACAGGTTCCCGCTAATTTGAATCGCTTGGCGCTCTCACCTCATCTGGCTCATCTAGTCTCAAAGCAAGGCACGCATGCGGACTCACAAACTCAGCCAAGAAAGGAATGGAAAGGACAAAGGACATGAGGGAATGCTGTGGCGTTTTCATCACAGGCTCGGTAACCAGTGAAACATTACAATAACTATAACCCATGTAGCCATGAACAATAATACCTAAAACAGAAGCAAGGACCTGGTTGATGATGGGAAAAATGGTCCTAAATGTAAGTTCCATCACATTTGTCTTCAGTATTGCACAATGTAAGAACATAAGGCCTAGCCCATTTTTCAAAGTAGCCTAATATGAAAACACAACTTTGTATGTTTGTTCAGCTCAGTGCATATTGGTTCATTGCACTTTAGTAGACTAATCCAATGCTGACAGACAACCAACCTTACCCAAACAGATGGCAAGACCACGTGTTGGCATGGCGGAGCTTTGTGGGACACACTAGTCAGGGGGTAAGGGGAACAGTCAGCAAACCACAGGGGGAAACTAGTCTCACCACATGCTATGCATTCTACAGAGAGGTTACATTTCTATACCTGAACCACAGAAAGTGATATTTTACTCCCAAACCACATGCTATCTGTTGTTAAACTGTATGCCTCAATCGGCATACTCTAACAATGACCCTTTTCTTGTGTAACATTGAGCAGCCTGTTCAAGGCTACATGCCGGGGTTTTTTCATCTTCAGAATTGAATCAAAAAGAGCCTTTCTTTATTGTTTGTGCAGATGGGCAGCAGCCATGGTGGCCTGGACTGGGTACCTTGGCGCAGCCTTTTAGCCAAAGTGCCTCTTGTAAAGCAAAGACTGTTGTCAGGCCGCCCAGTCCCCTGAGTTTCAGCAACCATTTCCCCTAAGAGAACAATATGCTCTGTCAGCAGGACCCACTATTTTCTCTCAGTGAAATGGGAAATGGCAGAGAAAGAGGAAGTTGTTTCAAGACTACTCTGTTTTGGACCAGTGTTTGTGACTGCGACTGCAACTGAACTTGCATCTAAAGTAGCTGCTGAACATGTTACATGAAACAAGAATATGGATTTTTTCACCAGTGACATGAACAAAATGGGAACACTCCTAAAGCTGTATTTGGAATCTGGATCACCTGATGAGATTGCTTTGTGATATCATATCTGTGTTGTTCCATATCAGCCTTATAGTTGTGTAACAGCCTACCTTGTGCAAGACCACTATTTACCTAACTGCCAAGGGAGGTGTCATTCTGAATAAGCTTAATGCTGGAGGCTCGGAAACAAGGTGTTTATATGATAGTTTCTTGGATCTGTGTTGTGTAGGCAGTGCGAATTCAGTAATGGCAGACAACAGGCTTTAAATACATTTTGTTTTAGGCATGGCTTTTTGCAAAATGTCCCATTCCATAAGTTCTGTTTCTTATAGCAGCTGCATTTGCGTTCAAATCAACGCAAGCATCCATCTTGTCTTGATCTTATCTTTAACTTTTTGAGCTCCTAGACTTTTGTACTGTAGCCTTGTGCTCTAACCAAACCAAAACTCCATTATACCAATGTACTTCATCACTTCTTGTGGGCAGAAGCACAGTGAGCTTAAATACAAATATTCAGGTCACACAACTGGTCAATTATGCAATAGGTTTACTTGGTTAAATAAGCATGCAAAGAGTCATCTGTGACAGTGACACTAGTCACAATCAGGGATAGGAAATACATAGTAGCAGCTTTAATATTCTAACTTTGTGTGACACTGAGGGTAAGGCATGAAATAACAGAAAGATTACTTTTAGAGTATCACCCTTAGGAAAATGTGCCAGATCACTAACTAGCCCTAGACTTTACATGCAATTTACTGATTCCTTAAGTGATAGCTTACAATTAGATAAACCCAACGTAACGCTGGCGTGTTTTGGACTTCTAACCCCTTTTAAACATTGTGTTTGAGACTTCTGGGTTGTACCATTGCGTTTGTCTACTTCTTCTGCATCCAGAGATAGCAACCATTAGTCGGTAGCCTAGTTTAAGAGTGTTGGGCCAGTAACTAAAAGGTTGCTGGTTTGAATTCCCAAGCCAACCCAGTGAAAAAATCTGTTGTGTATGTGCCCTTGAGTGTAACGATGATGCTGTGAGTCGAGAAGCAGGTGAAACGTTTAATAAAACAACAAACAAGACAGCGTAACAGTGGCGAGATAGCATGAAAACAATACAGACTGAGGAATGAACTTAACCTGTTAGGGCTAGGGGGCAGTATTTACACGGCCGGATAAAAAACGTACCCGATTGAATCTGGTTATTACTACTGCCCAGAAACTAGAATATGCATATACTTTTTGATTTGGATAGAAAACACCCTAAAGTTTCTAAAACTGTTTGAATGGTGTCTGTGAGTATAACAGAACTCATATGGCAGGCAAAAACCTGAGAAGATTCTGTACAGGAAGTACCCTCTCTGACCATTCCTTGAGCTTCTTGGCTCTGTTTATTGAAAACTTAGGATATTTGCTGTAACGTGACACTTCCTACGGCTCCCATAGGCTCTCAGAACCCGGGAAAAAGCTGAATGATGTAATTCCAGCCGCTGGCTGAAAAACTTTAGTGCCTTTGGTAAGTGGTCGATCAGAGGACCATCAGACTGAGGCTTGTGCACGGGGCGACACCATGTTTTTATTTTCTCTCTCTTTGTACTAAAACACGATTTCCCGGTCGGAATATTATCGTTTTTTTACGAGAAAAATGGCATAAAAATTTATTTTAAACAGCGGTTGACATGCTTCGAAGTACGGTAATGGAATATTTAGACATTTTTAGTCACGAAACGCGTCGGGCGCGTAACCCTTATTTACCCTTTCGGATAGTGTCTTGAACGCACGAACAAAACGCAGCTATTTGGATATAACTATGGATTATTTGGGACCAAACCAACATTTGTTATTGAAGTAGAAGTCCTGGGAGTGCATTCTGACGAAGAACAGCAAAGGTAATAACATTTTTCTTATAGTAAATCTGACTTTGGTGAGGGCTAAACTTGGTGGGTGTGTAAATAGCTAGCCCTGTGATGCCGGGCTATGTACTTAGAATATTGCAAAATGTGCTTTCACCTAAAAGCTATTTTAAAATCGGACATAGCGAGTGCATAGAGGAGTTCTGTATCTATAATTCTTAAAATAATTATTATGTTTTTTGTGAACGTTTATCGTGAGTAATTTAGTAAATTCACCGGAAGTTTGCGGGGGGTATGCTAGTTCTGAACGTCACATGCTAATGTAAAAAGCTGGTTTTTGATATAAATATGAACTTGATTGAACAAAACATGCATGTATTGTATAACATAATGTCCTAGAAGTGTCATCTGATGAAGATCATCAAAGGTTAGTGCTGCATTTAGCTGTGGTTTGGGTTTATGTGACATTATATGCTAGCTTGAAAAATGGGTGTCTGATTATTTCTGGCTGGGTACTCTGCTGACATAATCTAATGTTTTGCTTTCGTTGTAAAGCCTTTTTGAAATCGGACAGTGTGGTTAGATTAACGAGAGTCTTGTCTTTAAAATGCTGTAAAATAGTCATATGTTTGAGAAATTGAAGTAATAGCATTTCTAAGGTATTTGAATAACGCGCCACAGGATTCCACTGGCTGTTACGTAGTTGGGACGATTTCGTCCCACCTACCCTAGAGAGGATAAGGGAGGGACATATAAAGGGGAGGTAATGGAGTCCAGGTATGAATCATGATGATCTGCAGGTGCGCATAATGAAGGATGCCAGGTGTGCGTAATAATGAATCCCAGGACTGGTAGTTAGTATTTCGGTGACGTCACGCACCGGAGGGGAGGAGCAGACGTGACAGTACCCCCCGACGCACGCTCCTGCCACAGGACAATGCTGACCAGGGGGGCGACCCCGAAGAGCGGGTCAGTCCGGGCGGTGAAGGTGGAAATCACGGATGATGTTGGGATCCAGAATGTCTTCCACCGGAACGCAACACCGCTCCTCTGGGCCGTACCCCTCCCAGTCCACCAGATACTGGAGCCGACCACCATGATGCCAGGGGTCCAGTAGGGATCTGACAGCATACGCCGGACTCCCCTCGATGTCCAGGGGAGGTGGTTGGGGTGTCGTGGGGGACAGCGTCAGCTACAGACCAGGAACCACCGGCCTGAGAAGGGAGACATGAAATGAGGGTGAGATACGAGTGACTGGGCAACTGTAACCTATACGTCACCTCGTTGACCCTCCGGAGAACCTTGAACGGCCCCACAAACCGGGGGCTCAGTTTCTTGCAGGGCAGGTGGACTGGGAGGTTCCCGGTAGAGAGCCAGACGCGAACATAGTGTTCACTGCGGTGGCGGTCTGCTTGTTCCT
The DNA here is from genome assembly GCF_901001165.1 of Salmo trutta. Lineage (NCBI taxonomy): Eukaryota > Metazoa > Chordata > Actinopteri > Salmoniformes > Salmonidae > Salmo > Salmo trutta. The sequence goes on along the minus strand of NC_042986.1, from coordinate 29,910,175 downwards.
TTTGATGGTAGGCAGCGCACTGGAGTCTCACATGTGCGTTGTTACACACTTCTGCGTGCCGGAACCACTCATCAACTGCAGGAGCTTCGGTCTGGCCCCGGGATCATGGGGCCAGGGCCGGCTGAAAACCCAGAACACACTGGAAAGGGGTCAACCCAGTGGAGGCGTGACACAGCGAGTTCTGGGCGTACTCTGCCCATGGAAGAAATTGTGTCCACTCACCGTTCCGGTCCTGACAGTGACTCCTCAGGAACCTCCCCAGCTCCTGGTTCATCCTCTCCACCAGCCAGTTGGATTGAAGTGAGGCTGACCGTGACACCAAGCTTCTCCATGAAGTCCCTCCATCTCGTGATGTGAATTGGGGCCCACAGTTGGAGACAATGTCCTCTGGAAGGTCATAATGCCGGAAGAACTGCTGGAAGAGTGCCTCAACGACCTGGAAAGCAGTGAAAAGACCAGGAAGAGGGATTAAACTACATGACTACATGAAAATCTATCCACTACCACCAGAATGTTGGTGAAACCGTCAGAGGGGAGATTGGTTACGAAGTCAATGGATTGATGAGACCAGCATCGCTGAGTCACGGGAAGTGGCAGGAGCTTCCCTGCTGGTGCATTCCGGAGGGACGTGGTTTGGGCACATACGGAACAGGAGTTGACATAATGAGTTACATCCTGCGCCAAGGTGGGCCACCAGTCCTTCTCAGCGATGGAGTGGATAGTTCGAGAAATACCTGGATGTCCAGCGACGACAGCTGTGTGTGCCCAGGTCAGCAGCCAATCTCTTTTCCCTGTGGGAATGTAGATGCGCTCAGGAGGACAGTTCAGGGGTGTGGGCTCCCTTTCTGAATCCTGGCGGATGTCTACATCTACGTCCCAGGCCACTGGACCTACAACTCGGTATGGGATTATAGGTGCACTCTGGACAGGACCCTCTCCCGAATCGTTGATACTGGACAGGTCATCGGCCTTGATGTTCTTGGAACCTGGGCGATAGGTCAGCGTAAAGTCGAACCTGGTGAAGAAAAGTGCCCATCTGACTTGGCGCGGAGTCAGTCTCCTCACTCTCCGTATATACTGTTCTGCCTGCAGCTATGGAACCCTGACCTGTTCACCGGGCGTGCTACCTGTCCCAGACCTGTTGTCCCAGACCTGCTGGAACCCTGACCTATTCACCGGACGTGCTACCTGTCCCAGACCTGCTGTTTTCAACTCTCTAGAGACAGCAGGAGCAGTAGAGATACTCTCAAAGATCGGCTATGAAAAAGCCAACTGACACTTACTCTTGTGTTACTGACTTGGTGCACCCTCGACAACTACTATGATTATTATTATTTGACAATACTGGTCATTTATGAACATTTGAACATCTAGGCCATGTGCTGTTATAATCTCCACCCGGCACAGCCAGAAGAGGACTGGCCACCCCTCATAGCCTGGTTCCTCTCTAGGTTTCTTCCTAGGTTTTGGCCTTTCTAGGGAGTTTTTCCTAGCCACCGTGCTTCTACACCTGCATTGCTTGCTGTTTGGGGTTTTAGGCTGGGTTTCTGTACAGCACTTTGTGATATCAGCTGATGTAAGAAGGGCTATATAAATACATTTGATTTGAAATTTTATTTGATATACTCCAGGTTCTGATGGTCGGTGAGGATGACGAAAGGTTCCTTGGCGCCCTCCAGACAGTGTCTCCACTCCTCTAATGCCAACTTCATTGCCAGGAGCTCACGATCGCCAATGTCGTAATTTCTCTCTGCGGGGGACAGTTTCTTAGAGAAGAATGCACACGGATACAATTTCAATGGGCTACCCTGTCGTTGAGACAAAACTGCCCCCACGCCCACCTCTGACGCGTCCACTTCAACCACAAAGGATAACGTAGGATCTGGGTGTTTGAGCAATGGGGTGGAGGTGAAACATCCCTTGAGGAGATGAAAGACCTCGTTGGCTGCTGGGCTCTATACCAACCTACGAGGCCCACCCTTGAGGAGAGAGGTGAGAGGGGCGGTGACAGAGCTGAAGTTCCTGATGAAGCGACGGTAGAAGTTGGCAAACCCCAAAAACCATTGTAACCCCTTTATGGTGGTTGGGACTGGCCATGACCTAACCGCATCTACCTTGTCATCCATCCTTACTCCCTGTGGGCTGATTTGGTACCCTAGGAAGGAGACAGCCTTCTGATGGAATTGGCACTTCTCAGTCTTGACGTACAGGTGGTTAGCCAGGAGGCATTCCAGGGCTGTTCGAACGTGAATGATGTGATCCTCCAGGGTAGCCGAGTAGACCAGGATGTCATCGATATACACGACCACCTGGCGTCCGAGCATGTCCCTGAACACCTCGTTCACGAATGCCTGGAACACTGACAGAGCATTGGCTAAGCCAAATGGCATCACCAAGTACTCGTAGTGGCCAGACATCGTGCTGGATGGGCGTAACCCTCCATCCTTCCTGTCCACAAAGAAGAAATCAGCCAATGCAGGGGAAGTGGACGTGTGGATGAAACCTTGTTGGAACGCCTCTTGGAAGTAATCCTAATCAATGGCACAGTCCCAGGGGCAATGAGGAGGAAGACAGGTGGCGAGGGTCTTGGAGAGTACTTCCCGGTGGTCCTTGTATACCTCCGGGATGTTGGGCTGAAGGGCAACCACAGGACTCTCAACCGACTTGGAACCACAGGGGACAGGGAAGCAGGTCCTCCAGCATTCAGGTGACCAGTCTGTGATTCTCATCCTCGACCATGAAATTATAGGGTTACTGCGTTGAAGCCAAGGGAGGCAGAGGATGATCTTATGAACTGGTGCACTGATGATGAAGGGGATATTTTCCTGATGAGTGGACACCATGGTGAGGGTGAGTGGTTGAGTGATGTAGGTGACGGTTCCGGATCCTAGAGGCCGACTATCCAGGGCTTGAATTGGGAAAGGAGAGGAGAGCGGGTATGAGTTGATGTTAAGAGAGGAGGCAAGGGTCTGGTCAATAAAGTTCCCAGCAGCACCGGAATCAACTAACACTGTTGACACAGAACATGAGGGACAGTCAGCTAGTGTAATGGACACCAAAAAGGGCCTAGTAGACAGTTATGAAGATGGAATACTCACTCCTGCCTTAGGTGCTGGAGTCTCACGTGACCGTCCCCTTGCTCCTGTGGATCCCGGATTGGGACATGCTGGACACCTCTGGAGCTCATTCCCTCCTTGTCCACAGTACAGACACAGCCCCAGCTGTATCCGTCTGCGGCACTCCGCCGAGGGGAGACGAGTGACCCCTACCTCCATGGGTTCAGGCTCTGATCCTGAGTGTTCACTGAGGGAGGGAGAGAAATGATGAGAGTACTGGCACTCCCGAAGTAGATTATCCAGATGGATGGTCATCGCAATGAGGGCCTCCAAGGTGAGATTGTCGTCTTGACAGGCCAGTTCCGTCTGGACCTCTTCACACAAACCTCTTCAAAATAGCGTGCAAAGCGCCGGCTCATTCCATCCACTGGATGCTGCTATAGTCCGAAAGGTGTGCTCGTACTCAGCAGCCGTCTGGTTCCCCTGCCGTAATTGCAGCAGCCGCTCATCTCCCTCTCTGCCCTCTGGGGAATTATCAAAAATACATTTAAACAAACAGAGCCATGAACCCCTCAAGAATCCAGCTCCTCCTCTCCTCTCTCCCAGATGGCCGTAACCCATTCCAACGCCCGCCCAGTCAGCAGAGAAATTACTGTGGCAACTTTGGACCTCTCGGTGGTGGGAGCTCCCCTCTGATGCGAAAATAGAGGGAGCACTGAAGTAGGAAACCACGGCATTTGGATTGTGTACCGTCATATTTATCTGGGAGGGATAAATGGGCATCGCTGACTTGAGCAGGTTGAAGAATGGGCAGATGTACTGAATTTCCTGCTGCTTCCATGGTTTGAGTCAGTATTCTGTAACGATGACGCTGTGAGTCGAGAAGCAGGTGAACCGTTTTATAAAACAACAAACATGAAACACAACAGCGTAACAGTGGTGCGAAAGCATGAAAACAGGAAACAATACAGACTGAGGAATGAACATAAAGGAGGGACATATGAAGGCGAGTTAATGAGAAAGGTAATGGAGTCCAGGTGTGAATCATGATGATCTGCAGGTGCTCATAATGAAGGATGACAGGTGTGTGTAATGATGAATCCCAGAACCAGTGGTTTGTATTCTGGAAACGTCGCGCACCGAAGGGTAGGAGCAGGAGTAGATGTGACATTGAGTAAGGCACTTGACACTAATTGCTCCTGTAAAGCGCTATGCATAAGATTGTCTGCTGAAAACATGCAGTTGAAGTCGGAAGTTTACATACAGTTAGGTTGGAGTCATTAAAACTCGTTTTTCAACCACTCCACTAATTTCTTGTTAACAAACTATAGTTTTGTCAAGTCGGTTAGCACATCTACTTTGTGCATGACAGAAGTAATTGTTTATAGACAGATTATTTCACTTATAATTCACTGTATCACAATTCCAGTGGGTCAGAAGTTTACGTACACTAAGTTGACTGTGCTTTTAAACAGCTTGTAAAATTCCAGAAAATTATGTCATGGCTTTAGAAGCTTCTGATAGGCTAATTGACCTAATTTGAGTCAATTGGAGGTGTACCTGTGGATGTATTTCAAGGCCTACCTTCAAACTCAGTGCCTCTTTGCTTGACATCATGGGAAAATCAAAAGGAATCAGCCAAGACCTCAGAAAAGAAACTGTAGACCTGCACGAGTCTGGTTCATCCTTGGGAAATGCCTGAAGGTACCACGTTCATCTGTACAAACAATAGTACGCATGTATAAACAGCATGAGACCACGCAGCTTTCATACCGCTCAGGAAGGAGACGTGTTCTGTCTCCTAGAGATGAACGTACTTTGGTGTGGAAGTGCAAATCAATCCCAGAACAACAGCAAAGGACCTTATGAAGATGCTGGAGGAAACAGGTACAAAGTATCTATATCCACTGTAAAACGAGTCTTATATCGACATAACCTGAAAGGCAGTTCAGCAAGGAAGAAGCCACTGCTCCAAAACTGACATAAAAAAAGCCAGACTACGGTTTGCAACTGCACAAAGATCGTACTTTTTGGAGAAATGTCCTCTGGTCTGATGAAATAAAAATAGAACTGTTTGGCCATAATGACCATCGTTATGTTTGGAGGAAAAGGGGGAGGCTTGCAAGCCGAAGAACACCCTCCCAACCGTGAAGCACGGGGGTGGCAGCATCATGTTGTGGGGGTGTTTTGCTGCAGGAGGGACTGGTGCACTTTACAAAATAGATGGCATTATAGGGAAGGAAAATTATGTGGGTATATTGAAGTAACATCTCAAGACATCAGTCAGGAAGTTAAAGCTTGGTTGCAAATGGGTCTTCCAAATGGACAATGACCCCAATTATACTTCCAAAGTTGTGGCAAAATGGCTTAAGGACAACAAAGTCAAGGTATTGGAGTGGCCATCACAAAGCCCTGACCTCAATCCTATAGAAAATTTGTGGGCAGAAATTAAAATGCGTGTGCGAGCAAGTAGGCCTAAAACCTACAAACCTGACTCAGTTACACCAGCTCTGTCAGGAGGAATGGGCCAAAATTCACCCAACTTATTGTGGGAAGCTTGTGGAAGGCTACCTGAAACGTTTGACCCAAGTTAAACAATTTAAAGGCAATACTACCAAATACTAGTTGAGTGTATGTAAACTTCTGACCCACTGGGAATGTGATGAAAGAAATAAAAGTTTAAATAAATCATTCTCTCTACTATAATTCTGACATTTCACATTCTTAAAATAAAGTGGTGATCCTAACTGACCTAAAACATATATATATATATATATCTTTTTTTTATTAGTCTGTGTGATTAACTGGGGCTGAGCTAGAGTGGTGTTTGTTAGACAAGGTGGTTGGAGCTACAAACTATAGTCCGAATGGTTGGAGCTACAAACTATAAAAAGCTACCTATGAAAAGCTGAGACTGTAATGAAGACAAAGACGTACATGCAACATTTTTTTGCTCTATCACCAGCTACACAAGAATAATTAGAAGGTAAGGGGTTCCTCTACATAAAATGTCATAAGAAATCCCTGGACATAATCAAATCGAATCAAATTGTATTTGTCACATGCGCCGAATACAACCTTACCGTGAAATGCTTATTTAAAAGCCCTAAACCAACAATGCAGTTTTAAGAAAATATTTATTAAATAAACTGAAGTAAAAAAAATGTAATACAATAAAATCACAATAAGGAGGCTATATACAGGGGTACCGGTACAGAGTCAACGTGCGGATGTACAGGTTATAGTGCTGTAATAAGCTCAAATCCTTGCTGTCACAACAGCCAAACTCCACACACTTGTCACTGGTTAATTGGATATTAATTTCCCACTGAGCAAACAATTTTTGTACTTACAGCTCCCTAAAACACTTCAGCAAGTAGGCATTTCTAATCGACCTGGCCCGGGTATCCTGGAAGGATATTGACCTCATTCCGTCCGTAGAGGATGCCTGGTTATTCTTTAAAAGTGCTTTCCTCACCATCTTATTAAATAAGCATGCCCCATTCAAAAAAATGTGAACTAAGAAAAAATATGCCCCTTGGTTCACTCCAGACCTGACTGCCCTGACTGCCCTTGGTTCACTCCAGACCTGACTGCCCTGACTGCCCTTGGTTCACTCCAGACCTGACTGCCCTGACTGCCCTTGGTTCACTCCAGACCTGACTGCCCTGACTGCCCTTGGTTCACTCCAGACCTGACTGCCCTGACTGCCCTTGGTTCACTCCAGACCTGACTGCCCTGACTGCCCTTGGTTCACTCCAGACCTGACTGCCCTGACTGCCCTTGGTTCACTCCAGACCTGACTGCCCTGACTGCCCTTGGTTCACTCCAGACCTGACTGCCCTGACTGCCCTTGGTTCACTCCAGACCTGACTGCCCTGACTGCCCTTGGTTCACTCCAGACCTGACTGCCCTGACTGCCCTTGGTTCACTCCAGACCTGACTGCCCTGACTGCCCTTGGTTCACTCCAGACCTGACTGCCCTGACTGCCCTTGGTTCACTCCAGACCTGACTGCCCTGACTGCCCTTGGTTCACTCCAGACCTGACTGCCCTTGGTTCACTCCAGACCTGACTGCCCTGACTGCCCTTGGTTCACTCCAGACCTGACTGCCCTGACTGCCCTTGGTTCTCTCCAGACCTGACTGCCCTTGGTTCACTCCAGACCTGACTGCCCTTGACCAGCACAAAAACATCCCGTGGAGTACTGCATTAGCATTGAATAACCCCCGCGATATGCAACTTTTCAGGGAAGTTAGGAACCAATATACACACAGGCAGTTAGGAAAGCAAAGGCTAGCTTTTTCAAACAGAAATTTGCATCCTGTAGAATAAACTCCAAAAAGTTCTGAGACACTGTAAAATCCATGTAGAATAAGAGCACCTCCTCCCAGCTGCCCACTGCACTGAGGCTAGGGAACACTGTCACCACCGATAAATCTACGATAATCGAGAATTTCAATAAGCATTTCTCTACAACTGGCCATGCTTTCCACCTGGCTACCTCTACCCTGGTCAACAGCTCTGCACCCCCCACAGAAACTTGCCAAAGCCTCCCCCATTTCTCCTTCACCCAAATCCAGATAGCTGATGTTCTGAAAGAGTTGCAAAATCTGGACCCCATCAAATCAGCTGGGCTAGACAATCTGGACCCTCTCTTTCTAAAATGATCTGCCGAAATTGTTGCAACCCCTATTACTAGCCTGTTCAACCTCTCTTTCGTATCGTCTGAGATTCCCAAAGATTGGAAAGCTGTCACGGTCATCCCCCTCTTCAAAGGGGGTGACACTCTAGACCCAAACTGCTACAGACCTATATCTATCCTACCCTGTCTTTCTAAGGTCTTCGAAAGCCAAGTTATTAACAAACAGATTACCGACCATTTCGAATCCCACCGCACCTTCTCCGCTATGCAATCTGGTTTCAGAGCTGGTCATGGGTGCACCTCAGCCACGCTCAAGGTCCTAAACGACATCATAACCGCCATCGATAAGAGACATTACTGTGCAGCCGTATTCATCGACCTGGCCAAGGCTTTCGACTCTGTCAATCACCACATTATTATTGGCAGACTCGACAGCCTTGGTTTCTCAAATGATTGCCTCGCCTGGTTTACCAATTACTTCTCTGATAGAGTTCAGTGTGTCAAATCGGAGGGCCTGTTGTCCAAACCTCTGGCAGTCTCTATGGGTGTGCCACAGGATTCAATTCTCAGGCCGACTCTCTTCTCTGTATACATCAATGATGTCGCTCTTGGTGCTGGTGATTCTCTGATCCACCTCTATGCAGACGACACCATTCTGTATATTTCTGGCCCTACTTTGGACACTGTGTTAATAAACCTCCAGACGAGCTTCAATACCATACAACTCTCCTTCCGTGGCCTCCAACTGCTCTTAAATGCAAGTAAAGCTAAATGCATGCTCTTCAACCCGCACTTGCCCGCCCGTCTAGCATCACTACTCTGGACGGTTCTTACTTAGAATATGTGGACAACTACAAATACCTAGGTGTCTGGTTAGACTGTAAACTCTCCTTCCAGACTCACATCAAGCATCTCCAATCCAAAATTAAATCTAGAATCAGCTTCCTATTTTTCACTCATGCTGCCAAACGTACCCTCGTAAAACTGACTATCCTACCGATCCTTGACTTCGGCGATGTCATTTACAAAATAGCCTCCAACACTCTACTCAGCAAATTGGATGCTAGGTAAAGCCCCGCCTTATTTCAGCTCACTGGTCACCATAGCAGCACCTACCCGTAGCACGCGCTCCAGAAGGTGTATTTCACTGGTCACCCCCAAAGCCAACTCTGCATTTCCTTCCAGTTCTCTGCTGCCAATGACTGGAACGAATTGCAAAAATCACTGAAACTAGAGACTCATATCTCCCTCAGTAACTTTAAGCATCAGCTGTCTGCGCAGCTCACAGATCATTGCAACTGTACATAGCCCATCTGTAAATAGCACACCCAACTACCTCATCCCCATACTATTATTTATTTATTTATTTTGCTCCTTTGCACCCCATAATCTCTACTTGCACATTCATCTTCTTCTCATCTTTCACTCCAGTGTTTAATTGCTAAATTGTAATTATTTCGCCACTATGGCCTATTTATTGCCTTACCTCCCTAATCTTACTTCATTTGCACACACTGTATATAGACTTTTCTATTGTGTTATTGACTGTACGTTTGTTTCTTCCATGTGTAACTCTGTGTTGTTTGTGTCGCACTGCTTTTCTTTATCTTGGCCAGGTCGCAGTTTTAAATGAGAACTTGTTCTCAACTGGCCTACCTGGTTAAATAAAGGTGAAGTAAAATAAATAAATGAAATTCATATGAATTCATTTTTATCAGGTTTTTGCTTTGGCTGACCTTATTATTTTATTGATATTTGTTGAAAGAAACTCAGGAATGCAACTGTTTATGTGAAATTGTTATGTGTTCTACTTTTATCCCAAAATAGGAAAGGATCCTGAAAGGATATTTGTAAAACACTTAATTGTAAAACTAAATATAAGTGCTGGACATGCAAATAAATACATATCTGATAAATGAAAAGCTTTGCAAAATAAGACCTTATCTGACTGTGGCGGTAGTGTACGGAGGGATGTTTTCCAGTGATTTTCCATGGATGTGTTTACCAGCAAGGTCCTATAGGTTCCTGTCCTGGATAGGTCCTCCTCAGCCTGTCTATTGTTAGAGGTCTGTCTGATGGCGGTCACATGGTGACGGTGTAATCCTCTTTCTCTCTCACATGCAGACGCTTTGCTGTCTGAGTATTTGTCCACAGCCAGCCGGCCTGTTCCACCACTGTCAACCTTGTGACTCACTTCAAAGGGAGCATGTACACACACACACACACACACACACACACACACACACACACACACACACACACACACACACACACACACACTGCCATAAATGCACACGCATACATTAATGACACATACAGTACACAGCACACACACAAAATGTTGCCCCATAGCTAGATATCTATACATGAGAGCAGAGGCATATGAGAGCAGAGACATACAAATACACTTACAAACATACACAGAGATGTCTAGCAGAGACACACAACCATACACTGTCGCTCGCATGCACTAGTTGTGTTCTGCAAAATGAGGAGCCTGATGTCCCTTATATGAGTGGAGGACACACTTTAACTTTCCCCCGTCTGTGTTTTGGTGGCTAATGCTTTAATTGAGCATGTAAGGTTTCATCCCATATTGCTTGGGCTAATAAGTCATGTGAAGTGTAAGCATCTGACTCTCACACTGCCAAGAGGAGCCTCAACGCAGAGCACGGAGATAAACAGAATTCCTATTAGATAAGCCTCCTGCACTATAATCACGATTAATGACGTGTTATACTCATCTTTAGCTTCAGCGTGGGCTTGGTCATGGTTTGACATTGGGGAAAGGGAAAGGAAGAGCATGAAAGGACTCCCACACCAGGGCCTAAATCCCTCGCCTTTCTGGACACAATCTTGTGAAGTGATCCTCTTGGCAAAAGCTTAGCTCAACTTTGTCAGGGCATGTACAGTCTAAACAGTACCCTTTATTATATAATCCCTGGACCCATGCCCACTAAACATCTTAATTTACTCACAAAATGTCAGACGTTGTTTGAAGAGGGAGATGTACCTATCAAATCTCAGGTGTCACCAGTGCTTGACTTGGACTGAAATAGATGCCGGTACTCATTTTGGGTGCTGGCTCTGTTTACATTTAGGTGCAGGAGCTCCACAACAATTTTGAGCTAATATGCTATAAGAGGAACAGGAACTCCAGCAGTAGAACATTTGAGGTGCCGGTACTCAGCTCCAGTGAGCTCCTGCCCAAGTCATGCACTGGGTGTCCCAGAGGGGGTTTGATCATGAGTACTAAACCATAGACATCAGTTGTCACCATGCTGTAAAAACTCAAGGAAAATGGGTATTAATGCTGATTAAATGTCCTAAAGGGAGTGCCCCTGCCTTCATGTGGTGCCAAGGTACCAGGAGGAGTGTAGTGTGTGTCTTTGTGTGTGAGCAATGAGACAAATAAAAGTAGGGATTGGGAGGAGAATGAGATGAGATGAAGAATGACACAGACTCAGTGTACAGACTCAGTGAGCATAGCCTTGCCATTGAGAAAGGCCGCCGTAGGCAGACCTGGCTCTCAAAAGAAGACAGGCTATGTGCATACTGCCCACAAAATGAGGTGGAAACTGAGCTGCACTTCCTAACCTCCTGCCCAATGTATGACCATATTAGAGACACATATTTCCCTCAGATTACACAGATCCACAAAGAATTCGAAAACAAACCCGATTTTGATAAACTCCCATATCTACTGGGTGAAATACCACCCTGTGCCATCACAGCAGCAAGATTTGTGACCTGTTGCCACAAGAAAAGGTCAACCAGTGAAGAACAAACAAGATTGTAAATACAACCCATATTTATGCTTATTTATATTCCCTTTTGTACTTTAACCATTTGTACATTGTTACAACACTGTATATATACATAATATAACATTTGTAATGTCTTTATTATTTTGGAACTTCTGTGAGTGTAATGTTTACTGTTCATTTTTATTGTTTATTTCACTTTTGTATATTATCTACCTCACTTACTTTGGCAAAGTTAACATATGTTTCCCATGCCAATAAAGCCCCTTGAATTGAATTGAATTGAAGAGAGAACGAGATGAGACAGATTTATGATATAGAGAGGGGAAGAGGGAGAGAGCAAGAGATAGGTAAAAGATAGACAGCAAGAGTAATCAAACAGAGAGACGGAGACTGAACGAGAGAGGGACAGAGTAAAGGGAGAGAGAAAGGAGAGACGTGAGGGACAGTAAAAAAAGAGAGGGAGAAAGAGAGGGTGAGGGGCAGACTGAAGAAAGAGAGAGAGGGAGAAAGAGAGAGAGGGTGAGGGACAGAGTAAAGAATGAGAGAGAGGGAGAAAGAGAGAGGGGGTGAGGGACAGAGTAAAGAGAGAGAGAGAGATTTCCAGGTCAGTCTCTGGCTAAGTATGGGGGCTTACCACTCTTTCTCTCTGGTGGTAATCCGTAACTAATAGAAAATTAGGACATTGGCTGTGACAGCAGCGGTCTGTCCCTTTGTCTCCTGGGAGGACAGACAAACACCAAGACAAGAACACAGGCCAGGATGTTCTTTATATCCTTTACTCTAGTTTATACTGTAATGCTGTCTTTACTGAACACATAATTGTACTCAGATTAAACACATTGACAGCTGTGTCCCAGCAATTAGCTACAAGGACAGCAGTGTTACTCGTAATGCTATGAAGTCTGCTTTTCATGTCCAACACACATGCTGCTTCACTAACCCTACCATATTTAACCCCAGTACCACCTGCAGCACTGTGCATCTGTTTGGTATCTATTGAAGCTTCCATATAAACTAACTGTGTGTTACATGTATGTTAAAACTAGCAGAGCTGTTCCGTGGCACACGAAGCAGACAGATGGTAGACTATGTACTGTATGGAACAGCACTGCATGTCCTCCAAACACAAGCCATGGCAACTGAAGTCACAAAGTATATATTGCTTAAGAGTGAATAAACGTAGCTGAACAAAAAAAATAAAAACATTTCTCTTCTCCCACGTACTGTTCTGAAGAGGGACTGCAGACATGAGAAAAAGAGAACGGTAGTACATTTCCACCAGTGAACGTTTTCTGGCACTGTTGTCAAGGGGTAGATTCTGTTATTGCAACCAAAACCACATAGGGCTAACCCAGAATGACGATGAGACAGTATATAGGGAGGAGGTCGGAGGCCTAGCAGTGTGGTGCCAGGACAACAACCTCTCCCTCAATGTCAGCAAGACAAAGGAGCTGATTGTGGACTACAAGAAATGGAGGGCCGAGCACACCCCCCTTTCACATTGACGGGGCTGTAGTGGAGCGGGTCGAGAGCTTCAAGTTCCTCTGTATCCACATCACTAAGGACCTATCATGGTTCTAACAAACCAACACAGTTGTGAGGCTGTAAAGATTTGGCATGAGCCCTCAGATCCTTAAAAAGTTCTACAGCTGCACCATTGAGAGCCTCTTAACTGGCTGCATCCCTGCTTGGTATGGCAACTGCTTGGCATTCGACCGTAAGGCGCTATAGAGGGTACTGCGTATGGCCCTGAACATATGGGCCGAGCTCCCTGCCATCCAGGACGTCTATACCAGGTAGTGTCAGAGGAAGGCCCTAAAAATGGTCAAAGACTCCAGCAACCCAAGTCATAAACGGTTCTCTCTGCTACCGCATGGCAAGCAATACCGGAGCGCCAAGTCTGGGACCAACAGGACTCTGAACAGCTTCTACCCCAAAGCCATACGACTGCTGAACAGTTATTAATCAAATGGCTACCCAGACTATGTGCACTGACCCCCTTTTTATTTGCATTGACACTGTTGCACCAACTCTATGCACACTCACTGGACTCTACCCACACACTCACACATACTACACTGACACTTCAACACACACATACACACACACATTACATACGCTCACACACACACACACACACACACACACACACACACACACACACACACACACACACACACACACACACATGCATATTGATGAAACACACACACACAGACACATACTCACACAGACACACTTTCACACTCTTCACATAGGCTTCTGCTACTCTGTTATCTATCCTGATTGCCTAGTCACTTTTAACCCTACCTACATGTACATATTACCTCAACTACCTCGTACCCCTGCACACTGACTCGGTACTGGTACTCCTTGTTTATAGCCTAGTTATAGTTATTTTGTGTTACTATATACTTTTTAACTCTGCATTGTTGGGAAGGGGCTCGTAAGTAAGCATTTCACTATAAAGTCTACACTTGTTGTATTCAGCACATGACAAATACATTTTGATTTGCTTAATGTCACGAAGACAAGAAGTGTGGGCCTATTGTATTACACAGCGCACCTTACTTCCGCATCCAATTTTAATACCTCAGCGGCACGCTATAGGCCAAGAGTTTGTTCTGTTTTAAAGCGAAACAGAACATTACATGAAGAAACAGGAGTTAAAGGAACTGTTTGTCCCTCGACTTGGTTCAGCCAAGCTCTCTCTCCTCTGCTCCTAGGTCCCTCCGGGAAAGATAACTCTTGAGTGAGTCAGGGTTGTGAGTCACTAACCAACAACCCATTTCACCAATTGACATGTCTCCCTTTTCATGGTAGGCAATAAATCCTCATCTTCTCCTCTGCTTGGTTCCTCTCTGTTCTTTCTTTTTTATTCCTGTTTTTTGGGCATAAAAACTGTGGAAATTGTCCTTGGAAACAATGTCCTTTAAGACGGTGGAGGAGATTCACGAGGACAGAGCATCAGTTGCTTCTCTAATTGGACAACATGATTCATGACCACACTGAGGAAAACTAAATACTGTTGTTTAGAAAAAAAAACACAATGTCTTTAGAGCGGGGTCAAGGTTGTGGTCAGAGGTTACTTAGGGACGATTGTCTTGTCCTGCTTTTTTTAAGATGACAAATTGTGGTAAAAAATAATAAAAAAAATATGACTTTAATATAGTGTAAATCCTGTTGGATAATAATGTCAAAATCAAATTAAATCAAATCAAATTGTATTTGTCACATGCGCTGAATACAACAGGTGTAGACCTGACAGTGAACTGCTTACTTACAAGCCCTTAACCAACAATGCAGTTTTAAGAAAAATACCTAAAAAAATAAGAAATAAAAGTAACAAATAATTAAAGAGCAGCAGTAAAATAACAATAGCGAGGCTATATACAGGGGGTACCGGTAAAGAGTCAATGTGTGGGGACTCCGGTTAATCGAGGTAATTGAGGTAATATGTACATGTAGGTAGAGTTATTAAAGTGACTATGCATAGATAGTAAACAGAGAGTAGCAGCAGCTTAAAGAGGGGGGGGCAATGCAAATAGTCTGGGTAGCTATTTGATTAGACGTTCAGGAGTCTCATGGCTTGGGGATAGAAGCTGTTTAGAAGCCTCTGGGACCTAGACTTGGCACTCCGGTACTGCTTGCCGTGCGGTAGCAGAGAGAACAGTCTATGACTAGGGTGGCTGGAGTCTTTGACAATTTTTAGGGTCTTCCTCTGACACCGCCTGATATAGAGGTCCTGGATGGCAGGAAGCTTGGCCCCAGTCATGTCGGAGGCAGAGCAGTTGCCATACCAGGCAGTGGTGTAACCAGTCAGGATGCTCTCGATGGTGCAGCTGTAGAACCTTTTGAGAACCTGAGGACCCATGCCAAATCTTTTCAGTCTCCTGAGGGGGAATAGGTTTTGTCGTGCCCACTTCACGACTGTTATGGTGTGCTTGGACCATGTTAGTTTGTTGGTGATGTGGACAACAAAGGAACTTGAAGCTCTCAACCTGCTCCACTACAGCCCCATAGATGAGAATGGGGGCATGCTCGGTCCTCTTTTTCCTGTAGTCCACAATCATCTCCTTTGTATTGATCACGTTGAGAGAGAGGTTGTTGTCCTGGCACCACACGGCTGAGGGGGCTGAGCACGCACCCCTGAGGGGCCCGTGTTGAGGATCAGAGTAGTGGATGTGCTGTTACCTACCCTTACCACCTGGGGGCGGCCCGTCAGGAAATCCAGGATCCAGTTGCAGAGGGAGGTGTTAAGTCGCAGGGTCCTTAGCTTATTGACGAGCTTTGAGGGCACTATTGTGTTGAACGCTGAGCTGTGGTCTATGAATAGCATTCTCACATAGGTGTTCCTTTTGTCCAGGTGGGAAAGGGCAGTGTGGAGTGCAATAGAGATTGCATCATCTGTGGATCTGTTGGGGTGGTATGCAAATTGGAGTGGGTCTAGGGTTTCTGGGATAATAGTGTTGATGTGAGCCATGACCAGCCTTTCAAAGCACTTCATGGCTACAGACGTGATTGCTACGGGTCAGTAGTCATTTAGGCAGGTTACCTTAGTGTTCTTCGGCACAGGGACTATGGTGGACTGCTTGAAACATGTTGGTATTACAGACTCAGACAGGGAGAGGTTGAAAATGTCAGTGAAGACACTTGCCAGTTGGTCAGCGCATGCTCAGAGTACACGTCCTGGTAATCCGTCTGTCCCTGCGGACTTGTGAATGTTGACCTGTTTAAAGGTCTTACTCTCACTTCGGCTATGGAAATCGGGATCACACAGTTGTCCGGTATAAAACAAGAAGGCCCGCACACTGTTAAAGCTCCCAATTTACCACTTTATTGACAATGTTTCGATCCGAAACTCATCTTTGTCAGGTCAAACACACTGAGTGCTCAAATCCCCAAATATAAACATTTCACCTCACATGACCATTGCGGACATGACGCGTGGTGGGTGCAAAAAACATTTGTATATCTCTAATAATTCAACAACAATGAGATGGGTGCATGTAATGGTTCCAGAAAATAATATACAGTACTGTGAAAAAGTTTTGAAAAAATGCTGTAAAGTAAGAATGCTTTCAAAAATAGACATGTTAATAGTTAACGTTTATCAATGAACAAAATGCAAAGTGAGTGAACAAAAAATCAATATTTGGTGTGACCTTGATATTTGGTGTGACCTTCAAAGCAGCATAAATTATTCTAGATACACTTGCACACAGTCTTTGAAGGATCTCTGCATGTAGGTTTGCCCAAACATCTTGGAGAACTAACCACAGTTCTTCTGGGGATTTAGGCAGCCTCAGTTGCTTCTCTCTCTTCATATAATCCCAGACAGACTCGATGATGTTGAGATCAGGGCTCTGTGGGGGCTATACCATCACTTCCAGGACTTAATGACTTTTGTTGTATGCGTGGGTTGTTGTCATGCTGCAGAATAAATTTGGGACCAATCAGATGCCTCCCTGATGGTATTGCATGATGGAAAAGTATCTGCTTGTACTTCTCAGCATTGAGGAGACGATTAATTATGACCAAATTCACAACTCCATTTGCAGAAATGCAGCCCCAAACTTGCAAGGATCATCCACCATGCTTCACTGTTGCCTGCAGACACTCATTTGTGTACCGCTCTCCAGCCCTTCGGCGAATAAACTGCCTTCTGCTACGGCCAAATATTTCACATTTTTACTCGTCAGTCCAGAGCACCTGCTGACATTTTTCTGCACCCCAGTTCCTGTGTTTTCGTGCATAGTTGAGTCACTTGGTCTTGTTTCCACGTCGGAGTTATAGATTTTTGGCCGCAAGTCTTCCATGAAGGCCACTTCTGACCAGACTTCTCCGGACAGTAGATGTGTGCACCAGAGTCCCACTGTTTTCTGCCAATTCTAAGCGTATGGCACTGCTGGACATCTTCCGATTGCAAATGGAAGTAAGCATGATGTGTCTTTTATCTGCTGCAGTAAGTTTCCTTGGCCGACCACTGTGTCTACGGTCCTCAACGTTGCCCGTTTCTTTGTGCTTCTTCAAAAGAGCTTGGAGAGCACGTCTGGAAAACCTTGTCTGCCTTGACTTTTCTGCCTGGGAGAGACCTTTCTGATGCAGTATAACTACCTTGTGTCTTGTTTCTGTTCTCAGTCTTGCCATGGTGTATGACTTTTGACAGTAAACTGTCTTCAGCAACCTCACCTTGTTAGTGGAGTTTGGCTGTTCCTCACCCAGTTTTATTCCTCCTACACAGCTGTTTCTGTTTCAGTTCATGATTGTGTTTCAACCTTCATATTGAATTGATGATCATTAGCACCTGTGTGGTATAATTGTTTTATCATACACCTGACTACATGCCTACAAAATCCCAGACTTTGTGCAAGCGTACCTAGAAGAATTTATGCTGTTTTGAAGGACAAGGGTGGTCTCACGAAATATGGATTTGATTTAGATTTGTATTCTGTTCACTCACTTTGCATTTAGTTAATTGATGAATATAATCTATTAACATGGCTATTTTTGAAAGCATTCTTACTTTAAAGCATTTTTTCACACCTGCCTAAAATTTTTGCACAGTACTGTATATTTACAAATTGACCAAGTGGGTAACCTGAAAGGCAAGACAAATCAAAGTAAAGTCACATATTCAAACTCTTGGTTCAGACCTCTAAGAGACATGGTACACAAACGGTGAATGCCAATACAATTCTCTTCTCAATAATAGATAATCAGTATCTCCGCCCCTCCTAGGAGTCTTACCATGTTTGATGCCAATGTATCTCAAAGAGCTAATGTTGTGACAAGCCTCCATAAAATGCGCAGCCACAGGGCTTCTCTGGTCAAGGGTCCTGATATTATTCCTGTGTTCTATCCTTTTTTTTTAGAGCTCATTTAGTTTTTCCTACATAGCATAGACCACAAATACACTTGATAAGGTATATCACATTTTTTTTGTGGAACATGTAATGATGCCCTTAATCTTAATGGCCTTGCCCGTAATAGGGTGATTGAACATTGTGCTTTTGTTTGTGAAGTTACTGGGTGCATCCGCCACATCTATAGTTACCGTCCGGCACATTGTCTAGAAAGGTACTGCGTGGCACTGGTGGAAGATCAGACCTCACACCATTTGACTGATGCTGGGGGCGCGTCTGAAGACTACCCACGGGGGTTCTTTAAACGTCTTTTCCAGTTGTGGATCAGTACTCAAGATGTGCCAGTGTTTTTTAATGATGTGCTTGAACTGTTTACCAAGTGGGGAATACTGAAGGATGCATTGAATGCGTTGGTCAGGAGGGCGGGGAGGTTTGGGCGTGAGGCTGTCATCATGGGTCATATTTTTATAACATTCCCTTACGTCATGCAGCCATTCCTCTGGGTAAGCCCGCTGTCTGAAACGCTCATCCAGATGGTCGGTTTGTTTGACATAGTCACTTTGTGTACTACAAATCCTACGTATGTAACTGTATTGACAGTCATCCGGAACAGCTGATGCTCTCATGCATGTTTCAGTGTTACTTGCCTCGAAGCGAGCATAGAAGTAATTTAGATCATCTGGTAGGCTCGTGTCACTGGGCAACTCGCGGCTGTGCTTCCCTTGTAATCTGTAATAGTTTGCAAGCCCTGCCACACCTGACGATCATCGGAGCCGGTCTAATACGATTCAATCTTAGTCCTGTATTGACGCTTTGCCTGTTTGATGGTTCATCGGAGGGCATAGTGAGATTTCTTATAAGCTTCCGGGTTAGAGTCCCACTCCTTGAAAGCGGCAGCGCTACCTTTTAGCTCAATGTGGATGTTGCCTGTAATCAATGGCTTCTGGTTAGGGTATGTACGTACAGTGACTGTGGGGACGGCGTCATCAATGCACTTATTGATAAAGCCAGTGACTGATGTGGTGTACTCCTCAATGCGATCGGAAGAATCCCGGAACATATTCCAGTTTGTGTTTATCAACGATATGATTTGTTGTTATGCTTAATGGCATGGAGCACACTGGATTGAACATATGCTGGTATAACTGAGAATTTGTACAGAAGTAATCATCTTTATAATAAGAAATATCAGGGCAATGATGAAGACATTTTATTGAGGTCCCCGTGTTCTTGCTCCTTCAGACATCCCATTCTCTCCTCCTGTTGCCATAGCAATTGTTTCACTCCTGCTGAAAATGAGAGCCCCTGAACAAAACTACAGTATGAAGATCCTCCTTATTCTCAGAAAGTAAACGACAAACCAAGGGTTTGAAATGGCACATCACAAAATGACACACAAAGAGAGAATTCACCACTTGATTAATAACATGAGCGACTATGGGTGAAAGGTTGAGCGCTGCACAGGGCAACAGTATGAGTAACTGTGATCTATACTTGAGGTTGAGTCATGTAATTTGCTGATACGTACAACAAAAGCATTATGCAATCCTGGTACACTAAAGCCTTGTTAACATTCACTTGTCACAGAGTATTATACGTCTAAAAGTCTCCGAAGTGGAACTTTCCCATCACCTCTAAACCCAGAACCCCTGAGTTGCTAAGGAACAACTATAAAACCTCTGTGAAGACAACTCACTGGGGTAGTAACAAATTATATTGTTTATTTTGTCTTTTCAATATGTGTGGAAACCCAGCCAAGGGTTTTGTTCGCTAATGGGTTGAGTTTTAGGTTGAACCCCGCTTCAACATGCTTTTACAGCAGCTTTGCCCACAACTTATTCCCTGTTGCGCTTAGGCCTATTCTATGTCTGCCACCACTGAAAACCTTTGCCACCACTGAGCTCCATTAAGGTGACATATAGCTCTGCATCCCTTTCAAATGAGAATGATTATGCACAAAGGGAGGCAGAACACTGGAGACTTGCAGGCAAGGGCAATCCGTTTGTGAACACACACACACACAAAACACAATGGGGAAGGGGGTACAGTGGCCTTGATATGCCACCACACACACACAACCATCCCTCTTTCCCCTGACCTTCTCCGCACCTTTGTGGGCTTCTGATAAACTGGGATTAAAATGAGGGTTGGAGACAGAGAACCCTATGAGAGTCCCTGGCTGTGCACCCAGAGAGAAAACATTGCCAGGAGTATAGAGCCTTGGTAACAAGATAAATGGTTTGCATTATTGTATGAGGATGCTAGATCAGTATGTTTACCCTAAATTACTGTTTTCCTCCGCCCAAAAATATGTCTTGGCAATTGACAAACAACTCTTCTATTCTGAAGGCTCCATCTCAGACGAGCAACTGAGACAATCTGAATGAAGAAAGGGCACCACCTTGAGGGTGTTGGAAAGTATTGACAGACCAGGCCTTCATATTCCACTTAATTCTCTATCTTCTAGAACAGGGATAATCAACTAATAGATTCAGCAGGGGGCCAACCTATTCTTGAGCAGATGGTCAGGCAGCCGGAACATTATTACAAATAATTTGTACACTGCAAATTGACTGCAAAAAAGCACAAACAGGTATAATATTTCACTAAAACAATCATTTAAAAACCTTATATTTGTTTACAATCACATCTCTCTATTATACATGGGAATACTTTAGGAGATTTCCCAAATTAAAAATGTTGCTAATGTATTACAAATAAAAAACTGAAATATAACATTTACATAAGTATTCAGACCCTTTAGTCAGTACTTTGTTGAAGCACCTTTGGTAGGGATTACAGCCTCAAGTCTTTTTGGGTATGTCACTACAAGCTTGGCACACCTGTATTTGGGGAGCTTCTCCCATCTCTACAGATCCTCTCAAGCTCTGTCAGGTTGGATGGGAGCATTGCTGCACAGCTATTTTCAGGTCTCTCCAGAAATGTTCAATTGGGTTCAAGTCTGGGCCACTCAAGGACATTCAGACTTGTCCCAAAGCCACTTCTGCGTTGTCCTGTTGGAAGGTGAACCTTCACCCCAGCCTGAGTTCCTGAGCGGTCTGGAGCAGGTTTTTATCAAGGATCTCTTTGTACTTTTCCCTGTTCATCTTTCTCTCCATCCTGACTAGTCTCCCAGTCCCTGCCGTGGAATAACATCCTCACAGCATGATGCTGTCACCACCATGCTTCACCGTAGAGATGGTGCCAGGTTTCCTCCAGATGTGATGCTAGGCATTCAGGCCAAATAATTCAATTTTGGTTTCATCAGACCAGAGAATCTTGTTCCTCATGGTCTGAAAGTCCTTTATGTGCCCTTTTGCAAACTCCATATGCCTTTCCCAGGGGCTTGGCTTCTGTCTGGCCCCTCTCCCATAAAGGCCTGATTGGTGGAGTGCTGCAGAGATGATTGTCCTTCTGGAAGGTTCTCTCATCTCCACAGAGGAACTCTGGAGCTCTGTCAGAGTGACCATCGGGTTCTTGGTCACCTCCCTGACCAAGGCCCTTCTCCCCCGATTGAGCAGTTTGGCTGGGCGGCCAGCTCTAGGAAGGGTCTTGGTGTTTCCAAACTTCTTCCAATTAAGAATCATGGAGGCAACTGTGTTCTTGGGAACCTTCAAATGCTGCAGACATTTTTTGGTACCCTTCCCCAGATCTGTGCCTCAACACAATGTTATCGCGGAGTTCTACGGACAAGTCCTTCGACCTTATGGCTTGGTTTTTGCTTTGACATGTACTGTCAACTGTGGGACCTTATATAGACAGGTGTGTGCCTTTCCAAATCATGTCCAATTACTTACATTTACCACAGGTGACTCCAATCAGGTTGTCGAAACATCAAGGATGCTTAATGGAAACAGGATGCACCTGAGCTCAATTTTGAGTCTCATATCGAAGAGTTTGAATACTTAAGTAAATAAAAGGTATGTTTTAACTTCTTTATACATTTGCAAAAATTTCAAAAAACCTTTTTTCGCTTTGTCCTCATGGGGTATTGTGTGTAGATTGAGGAATTTTTTTAATTTAATCAATTTTAGAATAAGGCTGTAACATAACAAAATGTGGAAAACGTCAAGGGGTCTGAATACTTTCCGAATGTACTGTATGTCCAACAAATAAAAATCACCTGCGGGCCAGATCTTTAGACTTTAAGGAAAATGTGTTTAATAATATGTACTTGTAACTTTCAAAAAGGACAAAAACACCAATGGAAATGCATTTTTTCTTCATTTTTATTGTACTTACAGCTTTGTCCGTAATATATTATTTCACTTAAAATAAAAATGTATGTGGAGTCAATATTGCTAACAATGTGACAAAGGTAAAACATTTCTGTTTTAAATAAAAGCAAAATACAGGAGTAAAAAAATAAAATAAAATTGGAAGCACTGTCATGGACCATCCTACTACCAAACACACAATCACGTCAATATCCAGAGAAAACAAGTTATATCCAATTGTAATCCGGGTGGTTCGAGCTGTGAATGCTGATTGGCTGAAAGCCGTGGTATATCAGACCGTAAACCACTGGTATGACAAAACATTTTTACTGTTTTAATTACGTTTGTAACCAGTTTATAATAGCAACAAGTCACCTCAGGGGTTTGTGGTATATGGCCAATATACCACGGCTAAGGGCTGTATCCAGGCACTCCTTGTTGCATCATGCGGAGGAACAGCCCTAAACCGTGGTATATTGGTCACATACCACACCCCGTCGGGCTTTATTGGTTAATTATACCATGGCATTGAATACTTGTTTTGGATTAACTTGAAGGGCATTCTAGAACATGCATCATTTCCCTATAACACATGGTATATATGCATGGTATAATTCAATGGCTATAGCTAATTCTTACATGTGCTATGTTTGAGCTGCTTTTGAAAGCAAAAGTCGAATTGAAAGCATTATTGGCATTTTGAATTCGATTTTCATAATAGCAAACTACGACTGATGGTTTGGTTAGTTAAACTAGCAAGTTTGTTTGGTTACCAAGGAAACTACCGTCACTAGCTAGTAAACTTCATAGCTACCTAAGTGGATGTTGAACACATTTCTACCTCCAAATTAACACATTTCTAGCAGTAAATGTGCTAAATTATAGCCATGATATAAAATGGATAATCAACTCGGGGCTCTATGCGTTCTCAGGAAAATAATGCAACTCAGCTGCACACCTTCCACTTTGTTCATTATTTTCCAGAGAAGGCATCGATGATTATCCCTTACATATTAGTCAAAGCGGACTAGCTAAATGATTGATCCTACTTTGTGCATATAATGGGAAGTCATTACTAACCATAGTGTGTGTTATCCTCTTAAAGAACAGTCCTCATAAGAAACTGTTAAATCACACAAGCTTCACAAATAAATAACAGGTGTTTGTGGGTTCAGCATGTACAGGGGTTAGTATGTTATTTACAGCACAATCCTGTGTTTATCCAGTAGCAGATGTAAAGTTGACAATGAAAAATACATTTGTATTTTGAAAGTGACATATGCATAGCAGTGGAATGTCATAGTTAAAGATAAGAGATATTGGGATTGAGCTCAAAATAAATAAATCAAAACTGCACTGTATTGCTTGTGGTTGGTTGTCTGTCTGCTTGTCCATGTACATGCAAGTATGCTTTAAGGAAATGAGGATCCATTGTGACTGCTATATGTGAAAATACTCACTTCCTTTTTACTGTGGTTTCCCCACACTGTATACTGCATGCAAATTGAGGCTAAATGCATTTGCTGCATGAATGTGACTGACAGAATTCAATATTAGTTATCAAATCAAGTAGATTACAAGTTGTGTCATGAGTTCTCTAAATTATTGCCAACTAAAAATAAAAAATAAAAACACTTACATTTTGTAAATGATCTCTTGTTGGGTCTTTACTTGACTCCAGCCATATTTTTTTCAAAACTAAATCATAAAAACAAATTCATTACGTTACTCATGATTAACAGTAAAAGTTTCAATACATTGTCATATGCGACATATGAGGCTGAATTTCATTATTTTGGGATTTAAACAATATTTAACATAGCCATGTAACTAGCTATGGTTTCCTCTCTCCTAACACCTAAATAAAAAGCTACATTCTATAAAGATAAATCATGCATACACAACAAGAGTAATCAGCATGCATTTAGGCCTACAATATACTAGCACAAGGTGAAAAGTTATCAAAATGTCTTGCCTCTTAAGGAAAGCAAGCCGCTAAACCATAGTGTAACAAATTCATATCAGTCAGGAAAATCTGAAGGAAAAAATAAAAATAGTGATGTCCATGTTAGGGGAAACATTTTTTTTTGCTGCCATTCAGAATTCTATAATTATTGTAATTCATCACAAGAGTAAAATATTTGCTGTTTCTCTGAGTCTCTTTGTTTAAAAACAGAGATTTTCATAATTGGGTATTTTTCACACAAATGCGAAGGTTCTTTAATAGCTACATTTTTAGGTCGACATACTGCAATATCTTCTGTGATATTGGGGCTACTATGTTTGTGGTCAGATGACTTGTCATTCCCCAACTGTTTTGTCCTAAGAAAAATTCATTACTTCAAAATTAAACCGCAAACGAAAGTATATATTACAATCAGAGTCCACACTCCATTCCTCACTCTTCATCCTCATCACATGGGCTTCTGTATCTGTGTGTTTCATTCATTCCAATGCATCATCATCCTCAACCCTATCATTGTCTAGCTACTCAATAGCAACTTGACGCCTCCAGTCCCTACATACTTCGGTCTTTGACATTCCAGGTCAATACTAGAATGTACCCAATACACAAATTGTTGCATTATCAGCTTTCACATTATTCGCAAAAAGGTGCTTTGCCCACCACCTGGTCAGGCCCAGAAGCATTTAAACTATTTGAAGCCATTGCTGGTGAAATAAACACTCTTTTTGTGTATAATGTGAAAGCTATTTAATGTCTCCCCCAATACAAGTCTTTCTTGCCACTGGTTGTGGCTAGCAGCTAGCTTAGCCAGTACTAGCCCTAACACGTCACCACACCTTCTCATTAGCATTCCAGACCGATGGTGGAGAGCAGCTGATCCAGGGCGTCCAGCTTCACGTTGGCCTCCTCGATGGCACTGAAGGTCTGAACGTTGCTGGTGATGTGGAAGCGGATGTCGTCCACCAGAGGGATGGAGTCGGTCTCGTGCCGGTCCTCCACCGCCCCAGCATCCTCCTTGATCATGTCAGCAAACTCAGGCTGCTCTACCAGCTGTTGAGGAGAGTGGGCAGAGGTCAGATGGGACACAGCAATGACCATCCTTGCACAGCCTATAATGACAGACACTCACCCTCTCTATGATCTTAGCCATGTACTCCGTGCACTGGTCCTCCAGACGAGACAGTCTGAAGAGCTTGGCTGTCTTCCACATGTGCAACACATTATCCTCACACAGCATCTTGGCCAGCGTCTTACCACACAGACGCTTCAGCCCGGGGAGCAGGTACATATCAGCCACACACAGCACATCAAACACATTCTCTGGGGACAGCTGGACACAGGCAGAGAGAGTAGTACAATACATTAGGAGAGAGACTGGTGAGTTCATAGAAATATCATCACTACAGGAATTCTGTCTGAACTGACCTCCGTGTCGTCGCTGTAGACGTAATAGAGGAGACGGATAAAGATCTCGTGGGAGATGTTGTGGATGGTGAGGACTGGGGTGCTGGGCTGGGACTGCATCATCTCTCCCTCACTGAAGTGGTCCTGCAGCAGCGCCTTAAAATAGTCACTGCGTCCACAGAAAAACGCCTGTCCAGAGGGGATAAAGACAACTCGTTAGCCCGTAATAATTAACTGAGAAGATGCATAAATAATGACTATTTCCAAAATCATAGCCTGACGGTTAACTCATCTATCTTTGTACTTTGTTAGAGGTATGTGGAGCACACCTTATGACACAGGAAGTTATAACCTTCAACCCTGAAGCAAATGTCAGGGTAGCTAGGGAAGTTGTCAGTTCTGTCAAATGGAAGCTCGCCAAATCCCACCTACAGAAAAACAAAACAAAATGACAAAGATCCTTGACAGTTCACTTATTATGAACAAAAGGTTTATTTACATCAAGGGATAATCGTAAGTGGCAACCTTTAATATGATTAGCAGGTCCCACATCTGTTTGGTACGTGCTTTAGCCAACACCTCTGACTATTCTTGCCATGCTAACAATGATAGTTAGAAGACTTGGCTAAATCCCAAACGATGTGGGACCAGGCTAGTTTGTAATGTTCTTACTTTTAGCTCAGCAGGGAGGGCACAGTCTGCCAGTTGAGCCATCTCCTCCTGATGCTGACAGCTGTGAGGCTCCAGGGTCAGAACCTTGACACAGGTCCCTGGCTTATTGGAGACTATGCATGGAGGCAGACACAGAAAGACAGGTGAGACACCATGTAACAATGTAAACGTGTAGGCCTAATTTCAGGAGATTTAAGAAGACGGAGCTTACCAAACTCGTACACCTGTTTACACTTGCTCTCCAACTCATCAATAAGGTCGCCCATTTTGCACTGTTTGGCCAGCCGCTTGCAGTCCTCCACGTGGCTCACATCAATGTCCATGCGACCTGGAAGCGAAAGCAGGTTAGCTCATAGATTTATAACACTAAATGTAGGCTACACAACTTTGAAAGACAGTGTATCCTGGCTCTTTATGATGCAGTCATGTTAGACGTTATGGATGCCACATCATCACCTTTAGAGAAAGACTGAAAATACTCTAATCTTCTGACTGGATCAAAATATACATTTCAGTCATCAATCAAGGATGAGCTTGAATGCAGCCCTCAGGCATCCTTTACAATCACTGGGATGACTATGACATACTTAGACATCTTTGAATGCAAAATGCCATTTTACATACTGCACGTTTGCCTAATCTTAATTGAAATGTCAACATGTCTGATATTTCAACTTCCATTATGTTAATTTGTGATCTTAGCCTAATTCTGCATTCATACATCTAGTTATACGCCTCAAACAATAGAAACCCACCAGTGTAAAAATACTGCAGGATGGCACCAAAGGCTGCTGGGTTGATCTGAAACAGGGTGAAAAAAGTTATCTTAATCCATATGGATCTTTTACTGTGTTTACACTGTTACTTTAGATTCCCTTTTGGCCCAGTGAATGTTTTGGTAGCATTTATGCATACAGCCCTGATTGAGTTTGTTTCCACAGAAATTCTTACTGAAACAATCTTTTTAGTACATACTTCATATAATTCCTGTATCAAATGGTTTGCAATTGTGCTTGTTGTAATGACTCCTAACACAATAACAAGATAAACAGCATATTATAAAGTAAAGTAAACACATTTTATATCAATAACCTCAAAAATGTATACCCCCCCGGTCCAATCCAACATAATGCTGTCATTCCTATCTGAAAGACGTGGTGTAACAACACCTACCAAAGGGTGTTTGAGGGGGATCAAGTTCTTTCCTTTCCATTTGGTTTCAAACATGGCTGTGAAGTACTCTGAGCGAGCGCTCAGCACACAGCGGTGAGCCTGAAATGTCTCACCGTGAACCAGGAACTTGACGTCACTATACTGGCCCTGCTCCAGTAACCTAGATACAGACAGCACACACAGAAGGGGAGGACAGGGAGAAAGCAGGGCCAAATGAGTGTTGATGTTAGAGTTTCACTGCATCTGTATAATATAAGCAGACAAACAGAAGTACAGGCAACACCGAATGAGGAAAACACAAAGCTAACAGCTATAAAACATTATGATGCAGTTAAGATGCATTGTAGCGTTACAGCGCCTTACGTGAGAAGGAAGTGGTCATAATAGTCCCTCTGCATGGCTTGGGCTGTGATGCACTTGTACTCTTTTAGGAGACGTCGGATGGAGTCACTCAGAGAGCCATACATGCATCGCTCTCCATCAAATGTGTTGGCTTCACACTTTGCTCCTGAAAGCCCAAATGGAAAACAGTGTACAGGTCACCTCAAAGACACAATTAATTGCATATAGGATAAAGGTGCACTTGGAAAGTATTCAGACCCCTTGACTTTTTCAGACACCCCTTATTTTAAAATGGATTAAATAATTGTTTTTCCTCATCACTCTACACCCAATACCCCATAATAACAAAGCAAAAAACAGATTTTTATGCAAATGTATTAAAAATAAAAAAACGGAAATATACTGCTCCAAAAAAGAAAGGGAACGCTTAAACATCACATCCTAGATCTGAATGAAAGAAATAATCTTATTAAATACTTTTTTCTTTACATAGTTGAATGTGCTGACAACAAAATCACACAAAAATAATCAATGGAAATCCAATTTATCAACCCATGGAGGTCTGGATTTGGAGTCACACTCAAAATTAAAGTGGAAAACCACACTACAGGCTGATCCAACTTTGATGTAATGTCCTTAAAACAAGTCAAAATGCGGCTCAGTAGTGTGTGTGGCCTCCACGTGCCTGTATGACCTCCCTACAACGCCTGGGCATGCTCCTGATGAGGTGGCGGATGGTCTCCTGAGGGATCTCCTCCCAGACCTGGACTAAAGCATCCACCAACTCCTGGACAGTCTGTGGTGCAACGTGCCGTTGGTGGATGGAGCGAGACATGATGTCCCAGATGTGCTCAATTGGATTCAGGTCTGGGGAACGGGCGGGCCAGTCCATAGCATCAATGCCTTCCTCTTGCAGGAACTGCTGACACACTCCAGCCACATGAGGTCTAGCATTGTCTTGCATTAGGAGGAACCCAGGGCCAACAGCACCAGCATATGGTCTCACAAGGGGTCTGAGGATCTCATCTCGGTACCTAATGGCAGTCAGGCTACCTCTGGCGAGCACATGGAGGGCTGTGCGGCCCCCCAAAGAAATGCCACCCCACAACATGACTAACCCACCGCCAAACCGGTCATGCTGGAGGATGTTGCAGGCAGCAGAACGTTCTCCACGGCATCTCCAGACTCTGTCACGTCTGTCACGTGCTCAGTGTGAACCTGCTTTCATCTGTGAAGAGCACAGGGCGCCAGTGGCGAATCTGCCAATCTTGTTGTTCTCTGTCAAATGCCAAACGTCCTGCACGGTGTTGGGCTGTAAGCACAACCCCCACCTGTGGACGTCGGGCCCTCATACCACCCTCATGGAGTCTGTTTTTGACCGTTTGAGCAGACACATGCACATTTCTGGCCTGCTGGAGGTCATTTTGCAGGGCTCTGGCAGTGCTTCTCCTGCTCCTCCTTGCACAAAGGTGGAGGTAGCGGTCCTGCTGCTGGGTTGTTGACCTCCTACGGCCTCCTCCATGTCTCCTTATGTACTGGCCTGTCTCCTGGTAGCGCCTCCATGCTCTGGACACTACGCTGACAGACACAGCAAACCTTCTTGCCACAGCTCGCATTGATGTGCCATCCTGGATGAGCTGCACTACCTGAGCCACTTGTGTGGGTTGTAGACTCCGTCTCATGCTACCACTAGAGTGAAAGCACCGCCAGCATTCAAAAGTGACCAAAACATCAGCCAGGAAGCATAGGAACTGAGAAGTGGTCTGTGGTCCCCACCTGCAGAACCACTCCTTTATTGGGGGTGTCTTGCTAATTGCCTATAATTTCCACCTGTTGTCTATTCCATTTGCACAACAGCATGTGAAATGTATTGTCAATCAGTGTTGCTTCCTAAGTGGACAGTTTGATTTCACAGAAGTGTGATTGAGTTGGAGTTACATTGTGTTGTTTAAGTGTTCCCTTTATTTTTTTGAGCAGTGTATTCAGACTGTTTGCTATGAGATTGAGCTCGGGTGCATCCTGTTCCCCTTGATCATCCTTGAGATGTTCCTTGAACTTGATTGGAGTCCACCTGTGGTAAATCCAATTGATTGGACATGATTTGGAAAGGCACACACCTGTCTATATAAGGTCCCACAGTGGACAGTGCATGTCAGAGCAAAAACCAAGCCATGAGGTTGAAGGAATTGTCTGTAGAACGCCGAGACAGGACTGTGTCAAGGCACAGATGTGGGGAAGGGTACCAAAATATTTCTGCAGCATTGAAGGTCCCGAAGAACACAGTGGCCTCCACCATTCTTAAATGGAAGAAGTTTGGAACCACCAAGACTATTCCTAGAGCTGGCCGCCTGGCCAAACTGAGCAATCGGGGGAGCAGGTAGCCTAGTGGTTAGAGCATTGGACTAGTAACCGAAAGGTTGCAAGATCAAATCCCCGAGCTGACAAGGTACAAATCTGTCGTTCTGCCCCTGAACAAGGCAGTTAACCCACTGTTCCTTGGCTGTCAATGAAAATAAAAATGTATTCTTAACCGACTTGCCTAGTTAAATAATAAACGGCCTTGGTCAGGGAGGTGACCAAGAACACTGACAGAGCTCAAGACTTCCTCTGTGGAGATGGGAGAACCTTCCAGAAGGACAACCATCTCCGCAGCACTCCACCAATCATGCCTTTATGGTAGAGTGACCAGACGGAAGCCACTCCTCAGTAAAAGGCACATGACAGCCCACTTGGAGTTTGCCAAAAGGCACCTAAAGGACTCTCTGACAATGAGAAACAAGATTCTCTGGTCTGATGAAACCAAGATTGAACTCTTTGGCCTTAATGCCAAGCGTCATGTCTGGAGGAAACCTGGCACCATCTTTACGGTGAAGTATGGAGGTGGCAGCATCATGCTGTGGGGATGTTTTCAGCGGCAGGGATTGGGAGACTAGTAAGGATCAAGGGAAAGATGAACGGAGCAAAGTACAGAGAGATCCTTGAAGAAAACCTGATCCAGAGCGCTCAGGTCCTCAGACTGGGGAAAAGGTTCACCTTCCAACAGGACAATGACCCTAAGCACACAGCCAAGACAATGCAGGAGTGGCTTCGGGACAAGTCTCTGAATGTCCTTGAGTGGCCCAGCCAGAGCCCGGACTTGAACCCAATCCAACATCTCAGGAGACCTTAATGGCTGTGCAGCGACGCTCCCCATCCAACCTGACAGAGGTTGAGATAATCTGCAGAGAAGAATGGGAGAAACTCCCCAAATACAGGTGTGCCAAGGTTGTAGCGACATACCCAAGAAGACTCGAGGCTGTAATCACAATCAAAGGTGCTTCAAAGTACTGAGTAAAGGGTCTGAATACTTATGTAAATGTTATATTCAGTTTAATCCATTTTTAAAAATGTCTAAACCTGTTTTCGTTTCCTCAATATGGGGTATTGTGTGTAGATTGATGGGGGAAAACAATTTAATCCATCTTAGAATAAGGCTGTAATGTAACAAGACCCCCCCCCAAACCCTGTTTTTAAACCATGTAAATGTGCTTTGACTCTTGGGGCAAATTCCAGCTTTACCATTAGCCAACAGGTACTGGACCAGCTCCTCATGGCCACAGAGGCAAGAATAGTACCTGTGGAAGAAAACATTGTTAAGTTACATTACATTCTTAACAATGATCTTGTCAAACATATTGTGTGCAGGCTACATTCTGCAATATTAACTCCGTACTTACAACGGGGTGCTGTCCCATTTGTCTCTTACATTGAGGTCCACGTCTCTCTGTTCAACAAGATACCTTGACAGGAAAATGGAAGGTCAATAGGCCAATACAGGCAGTTAAGACAGGTTATGGTAGAAACTGTCTTCATCTTAATGCTGGTCTCCACATGTTCACATTCCACACAAACAGTACAATCCTAACTGTATTCCAAATTCTAGACTGACAAACTACGTTGTTTGATTTAACATAAGTTAACACCATACTTTAGAGGAATAGTGTTTTTTATTGCGCTCTTCACTAATAGATAGGATAAGAGTTTGGAAAGCAACCTACTTAAAATTTGCATATCGGTCAAGATGAAAAGTTTCCAGGTTGGAAGTTGCCAGATATGTGCGCAGAATAAACAAGAGTTGTATGTATAGTTTCTAGCTAAACCTACTTTCATGCACATAAATTGAACCTAGTAATACCAAAACACACAAACACAATATCGCCACCGGCATGACTTCAAAGGACCAGACTTCAACAGACCAACGCAAATAGCATAGCGTATGCTAACATAGGCACTAACGTTAGCTCACTGACACATTTGCTAAATATTTGTAACACTACTACTGACCACAAGGTTGTCTTTGTTTATAGCTAAACAAGCTAGATATCCTCATCCCGCTGCTGCGAACTACGCATTTCTATTCCACAGACTCCATTTACCTAACTCTGGAAATGTCGCCCTTTCTGCAACTTGTAAACAAATCGTACGCGTCCATCTCCGCAGCGTTTTCGGTTCTCTGTAATGCATTGAAACGGCCTGCCTGTTAGACAGGTGTGGATCCAGTTATAATTTCCTGTAAAGTGTAAACAATTTATCTTGCTAGCAAGTTCTTTCTTGCAGTGCAACTATTTACAGACTTATTTTTCGATCACCAGTGTTGTTTTGCGGTTTATATAGTCACATGACCAGAGAAGGTGGAGCGAGATGACATTTACTTCCGTATTTTCTTGATGCCCTCTTCTCTGATAGGTTGACTAAACCACGGGTCTAGGATCAGATTAGTATCACACTCATAAGCCTTACCAAGGGGCCAGAGTTCGTTAAGAAGCACAGTTTCGACTGCTCCTACAGTTTTATTTCGGTACTGCAGTTTAACTGACACGGCCCATAAAGCCTATTTCCATACACGGCCTCATAGAGAAGGCAGATTAGACAATTCCTAATAAGACACTTTAGTCATCACCTTGGTCCACAAAACATCCATTGAATTATTCAAATAATTGTCGCAGAGGCCGTTTCCCCCCCCCCATTACTCACAGCAGAAGATATTAACATTTTATATTCATCCAATGTCTGCCATATTTTTGGATGATGACCTGAAGGCATTGTTGCTGACGGTGCTGCTCCCTGTTGCCATGTTAATATGATAGTCGGAACTAGAAAACTCTGAAATGTTCGACTTGCTAACTGATTGAACATGGCAGGTGTATAACTACAACCAGTTAGTCGTAAATGTCAAAATGTCCTAGTTCCGATTTGCATGTTTGTCAGTATAAACCGGATGCAACCCGGATATAGATGGTCCATGATTCGGTATGCGAACGTGAGTAGATTACGTTGAAAACAACGGGCGGACATCTTGGACTCAGTTTTTATTATACCTCAGTGATCCTTACCCATAGGAGGTTGCGGCACCTTAATTGGGCAGGACTGGCTTGTGGTAATGGCTGGAGCGGAATAGTTTCCATGTGTATAATGCAATTCCATTTGCCCCGTTCCAGACATTATTATGAGCCATCCTTACCCTAACTATCGGGGCGATGAAAAAGTATCTGGGTGTGTTCAAGCAGTACGCCTAATGAAGCCGACTGTAGCCAAAATTTGGCGAGTGAAGTCGGGGAGGTGCATCTGTGACAGCCGAAAGTCGTACACTCTAATGGTTTTCCAACAATAAGGCTCAGATCAACATAGCTGCAATTGCCTATAAACGTTTTTCTGTATAAATGTCTCAAACTTTTCTATACCCCCATGTCACACACTCACAAACTGAAAACATAATGTGTGTACAATGAATTGGTTGGAGAGAGGTCTCAAATATCACTTTCGTTTGTAGCTTTAGAATTGCTTCAAAGCCGATTCCTGTTTCTGTCACGTCTTTGGCCACGTGGGTCAAACAAAAACACCCTAATGATTAGTTGGCAAATACTGCCTCACACAATGCAGGTGATGGATGCATGTTGCAGTTGGCGAGAAGCGACTGTAAGGCGACTTCGTCAAAAACTGCATGACCTTTGGTCACATGATTTTTGTAAAGATCCTGCAGTCAACATGTAGTCGCAAGTCGGACAATGTTTCTAACCATAATGCAACACACTTTGAAAGGCGTCACCGACTTGACAAAAGCTCGAACGAGCTTTCTGGTTAGGGTAACTTATGGCACCCACCGTGACAGCATTTTATCAAAGACAGCACAGTATGAAGATAGGCAGAAACTGCTTCCCCAATAGATATTCCGATCATGCTTGTAGTCGATGTCATGGCGACTTTGCCTAACTAAGCTCATGCGCAGAAACACGCCATCGGGTCTAACGGTCGTCTCGCCAAACTGCGCATGTGCAGACCAATACAAATAAAAGTCACTCCTTGATATAAAGTTGTCTTTGAGTTTGTCACGAGGTTGGAGTTATAACGCGTAATAACGAGATAAGGTCACAAGTGTTTCCATAAAATATGTCTGGGTGTATACATCTTCTATTGTACCGAAGGTGAATATCTTAATCAATGGATAGTGACAAAATTAGATTACTTCCTAAGCAAAGTCTAGTTGTTGTCTCCTCGGCAATAGGAGGTTGTAGCTCAGCCTTCGAATCTCAAAGAAACTAAACAATGATATTTCCATATGCATCGGTGTCACGTCTTTCCCGGTTTTTTTTACAGCTGTTTTTTAGCATAAAACATCGCGGACATATAGATCACTTTATATTTCGGATCAGGTTTATTTTCTTAAACACCTTAAGCTAACAACGAGTAGGCCTGTGCTGTTTGCCATTTTCTTTAATAAAGCGAGGCCTATGGCATACCTTCTCATACCCCTCAATTCAAGTCTTGGTTTTAACTTGACAGGCCTTCACTGACACTGAGGTAGGCTGTTTAATTATAGAGTGCATGGTGGGTGGAGAAATTGACTGACAAATCTATGGATATAGCAGCCTTTAGCCTAATTTCATCTGTCAAACAAGTAGGCCTACCTCTTATTTCTTTAATAGGAAGAAATAGGCTCCAACATAAAGTGTAATTAAAATGAAAACGTTTCAAATGAATTATGCCTACTTAAATGTGCCTTCTTTCATCACCATGAGCTGTTGATTTCTGATTGATTGTGCTGCAGCTGCTGCTTCAAGTTTCAGCACCACAATGAAAGTTACTTGAATCTGGCTTATTGTGAGGTCAATAACCCTGCTAAATACATCATGGGCAAGAAACATATTATTTTTAATAAAAATCAATTATAGTAGTAGCAAGCTATCAAAGTTGACCTCCGGTCCTCCTCATCTTCGCATTCTCAAACTGAACAGAACATAGGCTATAGACTAGTACGCACGCAAGATTTTTTTGGACTAAGTCTAATAAAAAAAGCCTTTTACCCTCCTCCTGAACTGTTCCCTTATGCCTACACAGCACAGCCATTGGTTAGACAGCATACAAAAACGTTTTTGCTCAGCAAGAGAAGAGCAGGCCGGGCTCAGGGTTGGAATATCCATTGCATAATGTTATGCAGCCCAGTTGTATTTACACCATCTCAGCAGCTGTCTTAGAAATATAACTTTGCTCTGTGATTCACCGAACATGCATTTCATAGACTATAGGCTATGGATCATTTGATCGAGACCACACTAAATACTCTATAGGTGCAGTTGATATTGTGCACCCAGCCTGAATCAGAGATGCACATCGATATATAGCTTAATAAGCAACTAATTGAAAAACACTGAGAAATATTGAAATGTCATCAATTACAAATTACATGACCCTCCCCTGGACTAGATTTTAAAATGCTAAATCCTCCCCATGGCTGAAATGTAAAAAGTATCAGCCTCCATTCTCCTCCAGGTATCCGTTCTGCAAATTTCAATCCATCCCTAAGGAATAATTTTTCTCTTCTCTCACTGCACGTGATCTAGTGACGGGTCGTTATTTTAGGGGATTTCTACACTGGCAATTTTAGAGGCTTACTCTGTATCCGGAAAACTGTCACTTAATGAGCAAATACCCCGGACACCAGTCATGGGGTCAATACCAAGTGCGTTATGCTGCTTGGCATATTGTTGGCATATTGTTTACCCAGAAACTTATGTGAACTGATGTACATATAGTCTAATCCTTTTCATATTGTTTACCCAGTAACTTATGTGAACTGTATAGTCTAACACTTTTCTGTACACTGTTATTTACATGATTACTGACAAAAGCAACATAAAGGTTGAGAATGAAATAAATACACTACAGTCTGAAGCGATGCTGACATGGAATCAGTTACCATACAGTAAGACACTTTGTGGACTCAATTTAATCACATCTGTTACAATTCCAAGGATGGTCACCGACTTGACAAAGGTGATTCCCTCGAACGGTGACCTCTCAAACCCCAAACCCTGGCCTGGTCTGCCCAGTGGGTTTGCCGAGTCTGGTTCGCAAGCATTCCTGGAAGTCTCGCGATGTTACGCATCTGGTTTTAGAAACTCTGTGGTTTTATAGACTGGCTAAATTGACCACTTGGTGTCCCTATGATCACTTTTCTCACTTCCTCATACTCTGAATGCTTGAATATAAAAATGCAGGTAGGCCTAGTCATAGATAAAACAGACTCGTATGTTTCACCATGTTTTATAACATTTTTATTTTCAAGATGTGTATTGGACAATGTATCAAATTACCCAAAAATCTTAAATATAGACAAACAAAGAAATAAGCTTGCAGCTGACTGTACATGAATAGACACAATTCAGAAATGATGTTTGTCATGTAGGCTAATAATACCAAAAAAGGAAAACATTCAGTAACAAACAACAATAAGAAACATTATATTTGTTCCTCCTTCATATAGCCCAAACACAGCAAGATTCTGTTTCAGCAGCTTGATCTCCAGATTGTTTTTTTTCCATTACAACAGGAGGATCTTCTTCTTCAGTTCCAACACATTAAAATATAAGCCGTCATGCATGTTCACTGGAGGAATAGACTTCTTAGCAAAGATACATTTCTCAAGCAAGAGTTTTGCTAGGACTGTCTGGGAGTGATCCAAGTGAGGGGCTTATTTGAATGAGCCAAATGGGAGGATCTGTAACCTGAAAACTACCTGTTATTGGCAGAGAGGTCTGAAACTCTTTTTGTTATTGGTTTATTGACTTCTACCGCCTGGTGATGTCACCAGACAGGCCAAAACTCCATCCCACCAAAACAGGCTGAAATTTCAGGTGGCCTTTTCAAACTGCACTTACACTAAAACAGCATTATCATAATTTTCACAATTTCACAGTATTATTCCAACCTCAAAGTGTGGAAATACAGCACCTTCAGAAAGTATTCACACCCCTTGACTTTTCCACATTTTGTTGTGCTACAAAGTGGGATTAAAATTGATAATTGTCGTTTTTTGAGAACAATCTACACAAAATGTGTAGTGGATTTTTTTACATATACAAAAACAAAAAGTGGATTTTTTTTATATACAAAAACTTGTTGGGTTGGAAAATAAAACACAAATCTATCTCGATTAGATGAGTATTCAACCCCCCTGAGTCAATAAATATTAGAATTAACTTTGGCAGCAATTACAGCTGTGAGTCTTTCTGGGTAAGTCTCTAAGAGCTTGGCACACCTGGATTGTACAATATTTGCCCATTATTCTTATAAAAATATATATTTTTTACATTTGTTTTGCGATATTTTCACCCCTTTTCTCCCCAATTTCGTGATATCCAACTGGTAGTTACAGTCTTGTCCCATCGCTCCAACTCCCGTACGGACTCAGGAGAGGCGAAGGTCGAGAGCCATGCGTCCTCTGAAACACGACCCCACCAAGCCACACTGCTTCTTGACAGACTGATCGCTTAACCCAGAAGCCAGCCACACCAATGTGTCGGAGGAAACACCATACAGCTGGCGACCGAAGTCAGCCATGGATCGAACTAGGATCTGTAGTGACGCCTCTAGCACTGCGATGTAGTGCCTTAGACCACCGTGCCAATCTCAATTTCATCCATTTTAAATTCAGGCTGTAACACACCAAAATGTGGAAAAAGTCAAGGGGTGTGAATTCTTTTTGAAGGCACTGCATATATAAAACACAGGTAAATCACGTTTTTGACTGCACTGGGCCTTTAAAGTAAGGATGTGACTTTGACAAAAATACATGCTCAGTTGTCAAGCTGTTAAAAACAAGGATCTTGCAGGCAAAGCTCTGAAATTCCAAGCATTAGCACTTCCCGAGGACCTTTGGAAGTGTTGCATAAAACTATTAGTACGCCATACCTTACCTCAGCTATGGTTGCCTTGCTTGATGTTGAGTAATACGATGAGTTGTAATACCATAAGATTGTCAACATTCCTGCCTATCAAATCAAATCAAATTGTATATACGTGTAGACTAACAGTGAAATGCTTACTTACGTATCCATTTACAACAATTAAAGATAAGATAAAACATTACATTAAAAATATTGACACAAGGAATAAATACTCAGTGAATAACAAATAAAAATAAAGAGTAAAAATATATGTTTTTTATTGCTTTGGTACTCTTTACATAAGTACTGAATGTTGTAAAATTTTACAGCTCTTAGTACAAAACTCAAAACAGACCATCAAAGAGGCTGTTTTTTTTTCAAAACTTTAAGCACATTCTCAATTGACTAAGTACAACACACAAAATCACACGGTAAATCTTTCACCAAACCTAATCAGTGTTTCATCTAGAGAAACCTTTCATATAAAGCAATTGCCTTTTACATTGCAATGCTCACTACCCTTTTCAAATGATTCTGTTCTCATTTGTTTAAATACATTTGACCATCACTTAATCCAACTGTGCCTAATGGTTAATCACTTAACCGTTTGGTAAACCTACAGATTTTAAACTGGTTTGTCTACTATATATGGATTTTGAGAACTGCAGAAATAAAATGTGTGTTTGTAAAGTATAAACATCTAAATGACATGTATGATACATGATAACCATACATAATAACTAGTCATTATTGTTAATTAATTTCACATAGTGGTAACCAGAATTTGTCATCTTATTAAAGGGTGTGTGAACACTTGAAATTTATTTTAACATGGAGCAGGATAGACAGCAATGGAGAGGAATCAAAGAGCTCATGGACAAGGGGCCCGTCAGAGAGGTGGGTATGGGCCCCATCAAGAAAGTGGACATCAGATAGAGGGAGGTAGACGACAGGGAACTGTTGTGTCTAATGAAGTATGGGCCATCATGAAAGTGGCTGCCAGATTAGTACACCCCAATCTGAAAAGATAAACTGTCAATTTGATCATGAGAACATTTCGCCAAGAAAACCAGTAAGTCTGCAGGATATGCACTATTCTTTATCATTACATTTACAGTAAATGACACATTGTAATGCAGGTAAATTCACAAAACATGTTACAGCATGATCTATTGACAGTGTCCTCTGTTCTACCCTCAGAAGTGACAGAAGACCCCATGGATGGTGCATATGGACGTGTGCTGACCGACCAGCAGGAGTGGGCAGTGGAAATGGTGAGGGTCAGGAATGACATATGGCTGTTCGAAATAAAGCAGGTCATTGAGGAGAACGATGACACCTTTGCCAATGTGGCATTCATCAGCCTTCCAACAATCGCCCACCTTTTGAAGAGGCACCAGGTATCTATGAAACACAGTTACCTGGTGTCTTACCTGGTGTCTTTTGAGAGAAACAACAACCGAGTAAAACAACTGAGAGCCGAGTATGTTCAGGTACAGCACTATTTATTGTATTACTGTTACTATTTGATGCACATGCTACTTCACAATATCATATTGGAACTATACTGTAAAAATAACTAACCAAAATATATCTTTAGAGGGTGATGGTGCCTGATGCTGCTGTGAACCATCACAAATATATCTTTGTTGATGAAGCGGGCTTTAACCTGGCCAAAACTCAGCGCCGTGGGCGGAACCTCATCGGCCAACGGGCGACCGTCCAACGTAGGGGAAACATCTCCATGTGCGCAGCTATTTCCGAAGATGGTGTGGTAGGACATAGGCCATTATTTGGATCCTACAACGCTGCACACAATGTGTTTCTCAATTAAATTGAGCAGGCCTATCAAGGTGAAGGGGTCACCTATGTCATTGTGTGGGACAATGTCAGGTTCCACCATGCAGAGGTGTTTCGGGCATGATTTTGGGCCCATCCCCGATTCTTGACCCTATACCTGCCCCCATACACTCCTCTTCTCAACCCTATTGAGGATTTGTTTTCAGCATGGAGTTGGAAGGTGTACAATCGCCATCCCCATGAGCGTGCCGCCCTCCTTCTGGCCATGGATGAGGCATGTGACGACATCAATGCAGACTAATGTCAAGGTTTTTCCCACGGTGCATGAACAATGAGGACATTCACTGTGACGTGGATGAGAATATATGGCCAAAGGCTCAAGACAGGCTTGATGCAAATTAATGCGTGATAAACGTTATGTTTTATTTTCATTGATTTAATTTCTTAAATTTGATTAGACAGTACATCAATGTGGCAATTATAAATGAAAAATAAAATGTTTTTTTGCATGAATGATTGTAGAGGATGTCTTCATTGAGCACACCTTCGATTACACATTGGATAGATATTATGGAAATTATAGATTCTGTCAAATTTGTTGGGTATTTAAGTGTATTGCCTAATGTGAAAACTATAATTTACCATTTAGGCATTTAGCAGGCGCTCATGTACAGATCGACTTACAGTAGTGAGTGCAAACATTTTCGCTCTGGATGAAAGTAGTAAAAAGTTAAGTGTTTGGTCCCATGTTCATAGCAAGCAATGATTTCCTCAAGCTTGTGACTACACATTTGTTGGATGCATTTGCTCTTTGTTTTGGTTGTGTTTCAGACTATTTTGGGCAAAATATAAATGAATGGTAAATAATGTATTGTGTCATTTTGGAGTCACTTTTATTGTAAATAAGAATATAATATGTTTCTAAACTTCTACATTAATGTGGAAGGATTAGCCGGATTATCCGTAATCATGGTAGCATCCACATTAATGTAGAAGTGTTAAGAAACATATTATATTCTTATCTACAATAGGTTAGCATGTATTGGGTGACTCCAAAATGACACAATACATTTTTTATTTCATTTTATTTATTTAACCTTTATTTAACTAGGCAAGTCAGTTAAGAACAAATTCATATTTACAATGACAGCCTACCAAAAGGCAAAAGACCTCCTGCGGGGACAGGGGCTGGGATTAAAAATAAAAAATAAAATAAAAATATAGGACAAAACACACATCACGACAAGAGAGACACCACAACACTACATAAAGAGAGACCTAAGACAACAACATACAGTTGACGTCGGAAGTTTACATACACTTAGGTTGGAGTCATTAAAACTCGTTTTTCAACCACTCCACCAATTTCTTGTTAACAAACTATAGTTTTGGCAAGTTTGTTAGGACATCTACTTTGTGCATGACGCAAGTAATTTTTCCAACAATTGTTTACAGATAGATTATTTCATTTATAATTCACTGTATCACAATTCCAGTGGGTCAGGAGTTTACAATACACAAAGATGACACTGCCTTTAAACATCTTGGAAAATTCCAGAAAATGATGTAATGGCTTTAGAAGCTTCTGAGAGGCTAATTGACATCCTTTGAGTCAATTGGAGGTGTACCTGTGGATGTATTTCAAGGCCTACCTTCAAACTCAGTGCCTCTTTGCTTGACATCATGGGAAAATCAAAGGAAATCAGCCGAGACCTCAAAAGAAAAATGTAGACCTCCACAAGTCTAGTTCATCATTGGGAGCAATTTCCAAATGCCTGAAGGTACCACGTTCATCTGTACAAACAATAGTATGCAAGTATAAACACCATGGGACCACACAGCCATCATACCGCTCAGGAAGGAGACGCGTTCTGTCTCCTAGAGATGAACGTACTTTGGTGCGAAAAGTGCAAATCAATCCCAGAACAACAGCAAAGGACCTTGTGACGATGCTGGAGGAAACAGGTACAAAAGTATCTATATCCACAGTAAAACGAGTCCTATATTGACATAATCTGAAACACCGCTCAGCAAGGAAGAAGCCACTGCTCCAAAACCACCACAAAAATGTCAGACTACGGTTTGCAACTACACATGGGGACAAAGATCGTACTTTTTGGAGAAATGTCCTCTGGTCTGATGAACCAAAAATAGAACTGTTTGGCCATAATGACCATCGTTATGTTTGGAGGAAAAAGGGGGAGGCTTGCAAGCCGAAGAACACCATCCCAACCGTGAAGCCGGGGGTGGCAGCATTATGTTGTGGGGTTGCTTTGCTGTAGGAGGGACTGGTGCACTTAAAATAGATGGCATCATGAGGTAGGAAAATGATGTGGATATATTGAAGCAACATCTCAAGACATCAGTCAGGAAGTTAAAGCTTGGTCGCAAATGAGTCTTCCAAATGGACAATGACCCCAAGCATACTTCCAAAGTTGTGGCAAAATGGCTTAAGGACAACAGTGTCAAGGTATTGGAGTGACCATCACAAAGCCCTGACCTCAATCCCATAGAAAATTTGTGGGCAGAACTGAAAAAGTGTGTGCGAGCAAGGAGGCATGCAAACCTGACTCAGTTACACCAGCTCTGTCAGAAGGAATGGGCCAAAATTCACTCAACTTATTGTAGGAAGCTTGTGGAAGGCTACCCGGAACGTTTGACCCAAGTTAAACAATTTAAAGACAATGCTACCAAATACTATGTAAATTCTGAATCACTGGGAATGTGATGAAAGAAATAAAAGCTGAAATAAGTAATTCTCTCTACTATTATTTTGACATTTCACATTCTTAAAATAAAGTGGTGATCCTAACTGCCCTAAGACAGGGAATTTTTACGAGGATTACATGTCAGGAATTGTGAAAAACTGAGTTTAAATGTATTTGGCTAAGGTGTATGTGAACTTCCGACTTCAACTGTACATTTAAAGAATCCTATGTGGCCATGGTCAAAAGTAGTACTCTTCATAGGGAATTGGATGGGATTTGAGCTGTACCCCCAGACTTACCTCAGTCTTCCATTTGTCCCACACAGCCAGGAAGACCTCAAAGAGCTCATCCAGCTCTCTCTCTGAGTCATTAGGCTTGTTGTGGACGGGGATCATAACCAGGTCCTTCAGCACTACAAATACAGTATGTAAATCAACAGTTTGGTTTATCAAATAATTCAGCCAGATTCTGGGCACTTCTATTCAAATTATTTTATACATGCCTTGGTGTGCATAGACTTATTTATTTTCAACATAATTCAATGTAACAGTGATAAAACATGGAAACGAAACAACAAACTACCTGAAGCGAACATGCAGGCCAATCATGATAAAATGGTGAATCCCCATTGAGAAATCAACCTGAGTTTATTGTTTTACTGTATATCTAATGTTGTGTGAATGTCTCAACAACAGGTTCAAAGTGTGACCAACCTGTACTGCGAGGCCTAAAGTGCAGAATATATGGCTCACTGGCGAAAGCATCCATATCATCGACTTGGTTGTCTTCAAACTAGTAGCAGTCAACCAGATCATCTCTTACAATATGACCAGCAAAAAGTGATGTTACATTTTCAGTCATAATGTTACCATGAATCATATGACATTATGACAAAACTAGTATTGGTTCTAAAAAAAAATGTACACTGCTCAAAAAAATAAAGGGAACACTTAAACAACACAATGTAACTCCAAGTCAATCACACTTCTGTGAAATCAAACTGTCCACTTAGGAAGCAACACTGATTGACAATAAATCTCACATGCTGTTGTGCAAATGGAATAGACAACAGGTGGAAATTATAGGCAATAAGCAAGACACCCCCAATAAAGGAGTGGTTCAGCAGGTGGTGACCACAGACCACTTCTCAGTTCCTATGCTTCCTGGCTGATGTTTTGGTCACTTTTGAATGCTGGCGGTGCTTTCACTCTAGTGGTAGCATGAGACGGAGTCTACAACCCACACAAGTGGCTCAGGTAGTGCAGCTCATCCAGGATGGCACATCAATGCGAGCTGTGGCAAGAAGGTTTGCTGTGTCTGTCAGCGTAGTGTCCAGAGCATGGAGGCACTACCAGGAGACAGGCCAGTACATCAGGAGACGTGGAGGAGGCCGTAGGAGGTCAACAACCCAGCAGCAGGACCACTACCTCCGCCTTTGTGCAAGGAGGAGCAGGAGGAGCACTGCCAGAGCCCTGCAAAATGACCTCCAGCAGGCCACAAATGTGCATGTGTCTACTCAAACGGTCAGAAACAGACTCCATGAGGGTGGTATGAGGGCCCGACGTCCACAGGTGGGGGTTGTGCTTACAGCCCAACACCGTGCAGGACGTTTGGCATTTGCCAGAGAACACCAAGATTGGCAAATTCGCCACTGGCGCCCTGTGCTCTTCACAGATGAAAGCAGGTTCACACTGAGCACGTGACAGATGTGACAGAGTCTGGAGACGCCGTGGAGAACGTTCTGCTGCCTGCAACATCCTCCAGCATGACCGGTTTGGCGGTGGGTCAGTCATGGTGTGGGGTGGCATTTTTGGGGGGGGGGGC
Source organism: Salmo trutta (assembly GCF_901001165.1). Classification (NCBI taxonomy): domain Eukaryota; kingdom Metazoa; phylum Chordata; class Actinopteri; order Salmoniformes; family Salmonidae; genus Salmo; species Salmo trutta. Next base: position 29,865,534 of record NC_042986.1, on the reverse strand, counting down.
AGCACAGCCCTCCATGTGCTCGCCAGAGGTAGCCTGACTGCCATTAGGAACCGAGATGAGATCCTCAGACCCCTTGTGAGACCATATGCTGGCGCGGTTGGCCCTGGGTTCCTCCTAATGCAAGACAATGCTAGACCTCATGTGGCTGGAGTGTGTCAGCAGTTCCTGCAAGAGGAAGGCATTGATGCTATGGACTGGCCCGCCCATTCCCCAGACCTGAATCCAATTGAGCACATCTGGGACATCATGTCTCGACCCATCCACCAACAGTCTGTTGCACCACAGACTGTCCAGGAGTTGGCGGATGCTTTAGTCCAGGTCTGGGAGGAGATCCCTCAGGAGACCATCCGCCACCTCATCAGGAGCATGCCCAGGCATTGTAGGGAGGTCATACAGGCACGTGGGGGCCACACACACTACTGAGCCTCATTTTGACTTGTTTTAAGGACATTACATCAAAGTTGGATCAGCTTGTAGTGTGGTTTTCCACTTTCATTTTGAGTGTGACTCCAAATCCAGACCTCCGTAGGTTGATAAATTGGATTTCCATTGATTATTTTTGTGTGATTTTGTTGTCAGCACATTCAACTATGTAAAGAAAAATGTATTTAATAAGATTATTTATTTCATTCAGATCTAGGATGTGTTATTTTAGTGTTGCCTTTATTTTTTTTTAGCAGTGTATAATCATTACCTGTAAAGTAACAGGAACTATTCCTTATATCTAGTCGTTCCCAAGCGGATGCTGAGTTTCCGGGCGTAGTGATCTGTTGTGTTGACTCTGTGGTACAGTATACATGGAGGCTGAGGGGATTAAAGTAACTCAAAGTTATTGAGTTACAGAGAAAGTGAGGTGTTCTTAAAGTGTTCTGTGCCATCATATATTCAACTCAATAGGAAAGTTGAGGTTGAATATAAACCTCAATCTACAAAACAGAGAAAGAGGAGTTACTGCTTAACTTATAGACCCAGCTGGTGTGAACCCTGTAGGTATTTAGTGGGAGTGGGATCTCCCTTTATGGTTTGCTGACTTACAGCCTTTCAAGCAGCTATCATGTGTATATATCTTGTTTTCTTCTGTAGTCATGAGGAAATAAGCTGTCAGCCAAGATAAAACACATTATGGTATTGTATGATTGTAACTAAACATGTGTTGTAAGAAAGCCACTCCTTGAGCTGTGGCTTATTCCACTACTGCGGTTGAGCCTTACAATACTAATTCCAAATGACGACTAAAGTCTTCTTATAGTAAGAATACTGCCAACAGATTCATTGAAATGGCTCTATATAATAATATTTTTTGTTGTCAAAAAACTAAATATTGTGTTTGATATTTTCTCCATTTACAGAACCTTGTCAGGTATGAATGCATTTGACTCCTATTTTGGCACACAGCATAGTTTAGATGGATGTGACACACAAATGTTTTACCTTAACAGGTGTTGGGCATCTGGATCAGAATTTTATTCAGTCCAAATCTCCTGATGTTAAAGGATGCAACCTTCATAACTCCTCAGACAGAGAGAGAACCTAAGTGTTAGACATTTACAAGGCATATATTTACAACACGTTAGTGAGTTAACTGTAACTGATGAAATAGTTAGGAAATTCTTATTAAAAATGTCCTGTGTGAGAGGTATTTGTCATTTTTAATTGGGCAAAATCATGCAATCCAATCTCTCCCTCTCTCTCTCTCTCTCTCTCTCTCGCACGCACGCACGCACGCACACACACACACACACACACACACGTCCCCCTATACACACACATATAAATAACATTGCAAACATCCTCATCGACTCACCTATATGAGATGTGTAGATAATAGAGATAGGATAATCAGTCTCACACTGCTACAGTTCAAGTATCAAATGAGAGCAGTGCTCAAAACCAAACCACCCGGTTGGTTGTAGACAATCCAGTTATATCTCTGTTACTCTATCTGTGGAACTGTGATGATTGCTTAATCTGCCTTCACACCTGGGCAAACCTGACAACCACCTGACAGCCACCTGACAGTACACTGTAGTCACCCATTAGATGGGTAGGGCCAACCCATAATCATCATTGTAGTCACAGCTGAATGACAGTGAATACAAGTGTCTGCCTGCAGGCTGACAGACCAGTTTGTTGTTTACATTCGACCTCAGAGCTGCCCATTTGTCTACTAGAGACAGCACCGTATGTGTCACAAGCAGGCAATGTTGATTCAAAATGTGTCGTTTTGTAGGTCTTATGTACACTCTTAGAAAAAAGGGTTCCAAAATGGTTCTTCGGCTGTCCCCATAGGAGAACCCTTTTTGGTTTCCAGGTGAACCATTCTGGGTTCCATGTAGATCCTTCTGTGGAAATGGTTCTATATTGAACCCAAAAGGGTTCTACCTGGAACCAAAAAGGGACAGCCCAAGTACCCTTCAAGGTTCTCGATAGCATTTGATTGACCAGTTTTACCTGAATCTTTTGTGCTGTGGTCCAAGTTTTGATATGCAAAGTCTTGTTTTGGCTTTAATTATTTACATGTCAAGTTTCTAATCTTTTGGAGAAAGATAACGTTGCTTGTGAACACAAATTTAAGGTCAGTTATACTTTTTACCAATTTTGGGATATGGTTTGGATTTGAAGTTCTACTCACAACAAAGCTGTCTGGCAATGTACCATTCCTATTGTTACTACTTTATTTGTATGCTGACCTCTAGGGTCACAATTTTATACCAACACCATTTGCAATCCTTCAATTACAGTCCTATAGGGCTGTTTAAGACCTGCAACACCAGGGGACGGACTTTCTGGTCAATCAAGTACTTTAATTTATAAATAAAGGAATAAAGAACCCAAAGAGGTGAGATGCTGGCTAACTGTCACATACTCTCATAACTGGAACACAACTCCCATAACTGGACAAGCTGACTTGGAGAACATGAAAGACACAAATCGTTACCTCTTTTAGATGGCACCAGTAGTTAAAGAGAAAATATGAAGTTAAATATGAAGGCCAGTGTAATGTCTTGTTATTAAAAAACGAAGTCCTAAAGGCTGGCTGATACAGCACATCACATTCCCTCTAAGGGGTTTTTGACCATGTGGTAGAGGTAAAACCACAAGTCTTGGTTCCCTGAAGCAAGTCAGAAGAACAGGTATCCAGGTACATGCTTAAAGTAGGTATGTACAGTATGCATCTGACTGGTTCTTCCACATTGAGAAGTGACATACCTTCACCACCTCTTTCACGCCCACACACATACATACACCCACACACAGACATAGGCTACCCTGGCCCTACCCTGTCCCTTCTATATAAGGGGATTAATTTGTTAACGGTAACACAGCTCAGCAACTCCAGCCTCAGTCTGCAATCATCCCAGCTGTAATACATTCACACAACGGAACCATGAGTATAAGGACAAAGAATTGCACTGGGACAAGCCCTAATTACATGAGGGACTTCAGTAGCATGTCCTTGGGCTCCAGAAACGGCCCCAGGACCAGCAGCAGTGGCCTCTACATGGGAGGCTCCATCACGGCCGTGACCATCAACCAGAACCTGCTGGCACCCATCAACCTGGATATCGACCCCAAAATCCAGGCTGTCCGCACCCACGAGATGAACCAGATCAAGGGTCTCAACAATCGCTTTGCCACTTTTATCGATAAGGTACAGTATAAATAGAGTGGTTTTTGCCGCTTGCTGTTTTTTGTCTTTTGTTTGTGTGGATGTTCAACTCATGTGAAAAATACTGGAAAAAATATTAAAGAATTATTGTGGTAAATCCAGAAAATGTATGAAAAGCATTAAAAATGAGGAGTTCGGTGGATTGCATCACATCTTCTTAATAACGTAAGAGCCCAGGAATATGGTTGTGATGATGGTAATGACACTCCAATCTACATAATAATTAGTAGAACCAATCTAGTAAAGTCAATAACAGGTTTAAGACATTGTTTCCTCCTCTTGGAGTGTTTAACCCTAGAAGCACCTCTCCCTCTGGGCACTGTTTCAACGTTTGAGTGTGTGTGTGTGTGTGTGTGTGTGTGTGTGTGTATACGTGCCTGCGTGTGTGCCTGCCTGCCTGCATGTGTGCCAAACATGACGTGTGGACTGAGGACTCCAAACATCTATAATAACAAATCAATTATTCATATGTATGTGTGTGTGTATGTGTGTGTCACAGGTGCGACACCTGGAGCAGCAGAACAAAATGCTAGATACCAAGTGGAAGCTGATGCAGGACCAAACAACTGGCCCCTCCGACATGGAACCCATGTTCCAGACCTACATCAACAACCTGCAGAGACAGCTGGACCAGATCAACAATGACAATGACTGGTTGGATATGGAGAACAGGAACATGCACCATAATGTGGAGGGCTTCAAATCAAAGTAAGAACACAGTGACGTTAGTCTGGTTGGAGATCTGTTTGTGCGTTAGCCAATTCCTCTGTCATGTTTGTTGTCATGCAAGACATGCATGCTGGGCTGTGACAAAAGCCTGCATAATGCAGCTCTTCGGGGCCAGAGTTGGTCTCCCCTGTTATAGAGACCCTAACCCTATTCTATTGCTTTGGCTTGTTCCAGGTATGAAGATGAGATCAGCAAGAGGAACACAGCAGAGAATGACTTTGTCCTGCTGAAAAAGGTACGCAACTGAATGATAACATTCAGTGAAGAATAGTCTCAGAAATGTATTGTATAGATAAAGTATAGCCAGAGTCCCATTCTGATCTAATCTAACTCATCTGCCGTAGGTCGAAGATTAATAATAGTTAGGGAAAATAGGCGAATCATCAAAGGTGTATTACAAATGTGCCTTTTATGTTCAGTAAAGCTTGAGTATTTTCCATGGTTTGAAAGATCTAGCTACGTAAACAAGAGTCAGTACTGCAAACATCCCCATATGAACAGGTAAAAAGGGGCTATGACTTGTGTTATGTGAGGCTGCATCGGGTAGGCATGTTTCTCAGTGTTACAGCTGTTGACTGTCTTCTGCTGTTCTGTAGGATGTGGACGCTGGTTACCTGTCCAAGGTGGATCTGGAGAACAGGTTGGCTGGGCTGGAAGATGACCTCAACTTCTTGAAGGTCTTGTACGATCAGGTAAGGCAGTGCTAAATCACACATATATATTTTTGATGCCCCTATAGTCAAAGATGCCAATACCATAGAGACACGGTATTTAGCACTATAGAGATGACAGAAATTACATTGTTTCTTTCATGACAGGAGCTGGGTGAGCTGCAGTCTGACGTGAAGGACACCGCTGTGGTGGTTCAGATGGACAACTCCCGGGGCCTGGACATGAACCAGATCATAGCTGACGTCAAGGCCCAGTACGAAGACATCGCTGCTCGCAGTCGGGAGCAGGCCGAGAGCTGGTACAAGACCAAGGTGAGGAGGTCAGGGGTTAGAGAATGAGGAAATCTTAAGGGTTCATGCCTAAGGGAGCATTACAGCAGGTCAAACAATAATTCATAAAATAAACCTGTCGTCTCTGCCCACATCAGGTTGACAGTTTGGCCGGCCAGGCTGGCCAGGCTGCAGAGGAGCTGCGCAACACCAAGGCTGAGATCGCTGAGCTGAACCGACTCATCAGCCGCCTGCAGAATGAGATCCTGGCTGTCAAGGGACAGGTGAGCACCGCACCTGACTGGAAGGAGTAATAAACTATTTTATAATTGAAGACTGTTTTAATCATAGACTATAGTGTCAGACTGGATAGAACACCACCTTATAATTGAGGAGTACTGTACTGTATGTCAAGGCTTGGTGCTAGACTGATTTCTGATTTGACCAACTTATCATTATCTTCGGTCTGGCACAGCACCAATGTGGCATTGTTGATCGCAAAAACAATGTTACACTCTCAGGCTAAAATACCAGTATATCTTTGTCTTTGTCTGGGAGGACAAAGACACATTTTAGAATGGAGCAATTAAGTCATATGCCGGATGGCAGCACATGTCTCAGCTCACTGGGTATAATTACACCTGCACAAATGGACGACAGATGATGACACAGTGTTTATGCATACCTGAACTACATAGGCCTACGTTATGTATACAATAATGTATTCTGGGCTATAATGAAAACCTAATGACTGTAAAAATGACCCATGATAACAGCGTGGAGAAAACCACGCTTATTTTTTCTGTTCCAAATGTCTTCTGATTCATTTTCCCCCTTAACACTATAGAAGGCCAACCTGGAGAGCCAGATAACCGAGGCAGAGGAACATGGGGAGATTGTCGTAAAGAATGCCAGGGCTCTAATCAAGGACCTGGAGGTAGCTATGCAGAGAGCCAAGCAGGACATGGCCTGCCAGATCAGGGAGTACCAGGACCTGATGAACGTCAAGCTGGCCTTGGACATCGAGATTTCCACCTACAGGAAACTGCTGGAGGGCGAGGAGACCAAGTAAGGAGATGATGAAACTCTGAGGGACTCAAAGTTCCACTATGACCAGCTCCTCTGCATAGACAGCTTCCGAAATCCATGATGCAGAGAAAATGAAGTGTGTGTATAGCTGTATGATATTTTTATTGTCTCTTCCTCTTCCGTCCACAGATTTGGACAACAATCAATCACCAACATTTCTACCACAAAGCCTTGTTGTAAGTTATCTTTCACCCTAAACTACTAGAAGCCCCTGACAGAACTATTATCTCTAAAGTTAGCATTTTTATTCTCCTCTCACATTCCTTTACCTTCGAACCTTGTTTTACGAAGGCTCATACTATTGATAGGATTTAGGGATCGAAAACAGGTGTGGTGATTGGCAGGAAGAGGGATAAGGGAATCTTGATGGTGACAATAGCCTTTGTAATAACAACCCGCATCCTCCTCTTTTCCCCCCAGACACCATGCCGGAGACCAGCTACCAGCAGCCCACCCGATCTTCTGCTGTCTTCATCAAAATGGTGGAAACCTCCGACTCATCCAGATCGTACCACTGAAAAACAACATGTTGCTGAGACACAACATGACTCAGAGAGGTCATTTTCTGTAGGGGCTACAGTTTTCATAATCCATGGCACTCATAACATATTCATAGCAGCCTATAGAGGCAGTCATAGAGCATTATGAGACTCTAGGTATATACCTTAATATGAATATTTATAAGACAATAACACTTCATAAGAATTTGCATCAAGTAAAGTGTTACTGTTACTTTATACCATGGCATTGTTGAATACTTGTTTTTGATTTGCTTGAAGGGCATTCTAGAATTTGCACTGTTTTCTTATAACGCATGGTATATATGCACGGTAGAATTCAATGGCTATAGTTAATTCTTACATGTTCTATGTTTGAGCTGCTTTTGAAAGCAAAGTCGAATTGAAAACACCATTGCCATTATTGAATTCGATTTTCATAATGGCAAGCTAGGACTAATGATTTAGTTAGCTAAACTAGCAAGTCTGTTTGTTTGGTTACCACGGCAACTACTGTAGCTATCTAGTAAACTTGCTAGCTACTTCAGTGGATGTTGAAAATATTTCTACCGCAAATGAAATAATTTCTAGTGGCAATTATGTTAAACTATAGTCATGGTATAAAATGGATAATCAACGTTGTGCTCTTTGCGTTCTCTGGAAACTAATACAACTCTGTGTGAGGTCAGTTGCACTTTGCTAGAACGTAGTGGAACACACCGCGTCGTTAATTATTTTCTATAGAACGCATAGATCCCCTCGTTGATTATCCCTTATATACACTTCATCATACTACATCAGAGAAATTATCTGTCAACCAGATCTCACAGACCACTTGTTATTTATTTGTTATGCTGTACTATAAGCTGCATTGAGCTTGTTTCCCAGTATAAGATTAGCCTAAAATATGTTTCTTTACTTCTATTAAAACGGTTTAATGATGCAATATCATGTACCAAGATGTTCAGACACAAATAAAGACTCATAATGGGGATCACATGCAATCGTTTGACTCATCTTTCACTTCTGACAGATTAATGACTAGACTACACATCCGCATTTTCTACATTCTCTTCATTCCAACCTCCACAAAGTACCAGATGTTGTGTGATGGTTATCATGACAATACCTTCCTATGAGGAGGATGGGATCCACCCAAATCATTTGAGTTCCTGGATCCTTTCACAGCATTATAAGGCTGCGTTGAGATGACCCAAACCCAGCTCAGTTAATCCCTATCATTGTGACGCAGAGTTGTCATAATGCTTCAGCAAATGTATATTACACCAGGGGTGTTGGATGACACAATGTAAGTAACCTAATTTATGTCCCTCTAAATGTCCTGAATGTCTGCTGATTGTACAGCTATTGTATGCATTAATCATGTACCTATGAACCAGCTTTATACAATTAACATTGAGCTGGTGTGCCCTAGGAGGAAGTCCACTGTGTGCAGCTCACCCTGCACTAACATAAATAACATGAGCATATCTACTTCTGCTAAGCTTCCCAGTAAAGCAATAAAATAAGTAAGCATCCCAGACGAAAAGTGCTCAAAATAGCCCACATTAACATATGTAGCTTAAGAAACAAGGTTGATGAAATCAATAATTTGCTAGTAACAGATGACATTCATACTCTCATATCTCTGAAACTCACTTAGATAATAATAACATGCCATACTAATAAAGGCATTTTAATCAATTATATGAAGAGTGCCTTGGTCCTCCTGACCAACTCACCCCTTTTACCAAAGAGCACCTTCTGTCTACCAACATTTACTATTGTGTACCTTAGTAGCGCTTCCCTTCCTCCTCTTTCTACTACATAATACCTTTGATGATAGAGTGGTAGCAAAACAAGGTTATACAATTTACAGAAAAGATAGAAATGCCAATGGTGGAGGTGTTGCTGTTTATATTCACAACCACATTCCTGTAAAGATTAGAGAGGATCTCATGTTAAATACTGTTGAAGTAATATGGCTACAGGTTCATCTGCCTCACCTAAAGCCCATTCTGGGGGGAAGCTGCTATAGACCACCAAGTGTTAACAGTCAGTATCTGGATAACATGTGAGAAATGCTTGATAATGTATGTGATATCAACAGAGAGGTATATTTTCTGGGTGATTTAAATATTGACTGGCTTTCATCAAGCTGCCTACTCAATAAAACATGTCAAACTGTAACCAGTGCCTGCAATCTGGTTCAGGTTATCAGTCAACCTACCAGGGTAGTTACAAACAGCACAGGAATGAAATCATCAACGTGTATTGATCACATCTTTACTAATGCTGCAGAAATTAGCTTGAAAGCAGTATCCAGAGCCATCGGATATAGTGATCACTATATAGTAGCCATATCTAGGAAAACCAAAGTTCCCATGGCTGGGCCTAATTATAGTGTATAAGAGGTCATACAATACATTTTGTAATGATTCCTATGCTGTTGATGTAAAGAATATTTGTTGGTCAGTGGTGTGTAATGACGAGCAAACAGTTTGAAGCATTTCAAATTATGAAAGACAAGCATTGTAATTTAGAATTTTGCGTGTGGAAGAGGTGAAAAAAATATTGTTGTCTGTCAACAATGACAAGCCACCGGGATCTGACAACTTGGATGGAATATTTCTGAGGATAATAGCAGACGATATTGCCACTCCTATTTGCCATATTATCAATTTAAGCCTACTAGAAAGCGTGTGCCCCCAGGCTTGGAGGGAAGCAAAAGTCATTCCGCTACCTAAGAATAGTAAAGCCCCCTTTACAGGCTCAAATAGACAACCAATCAGCATGTTACCAACCCTTAGTAAACTTTTGGAAAAAATGGTGTTTGACCATATACAATGCTATTTTAAAGTAAACAAATTGACAACAAACTTTCAGCATGCTTATATGGAAGGACATTCAACAAGCACACACTTACACAAATGGCTGATGATTGGCTGAGAGAAATTGATGATAAAAAGATTGTGGGGGCTGTTTTGTTAGACTTCAGTGCGGCTTTTAACATTATCGATCATAGTCTGCTGCTGGAAGAACCTGTGTGTTATGGCTTTACACCCTCTGCTATATTTTGGATAAAGAGTTACCTGTCTAACAGAACACAGAGGGTGTTCTTAATGGAAGCCTCTCGAACATAATCCAGGTAGAATCAGGAATTCGCCAGGGCAGCTGTCTAGGCCCATTACTTTTTTCAATCTTTACTAATGACATGCCACTGCCTTTGAGTAAAGCCAGTGTGTCTGTATATGCAGATGACTCAACACTATACATGTCAGCTACTAAACCGACTGAAATGACTGCAACACTTAACAAAGAGTTGCAGTTTGTTTCAGAGTGGGTCGCAAGAAATAAGTTAGTCCTAAATATTTCTAAATCTCAAAGCGTTGTATTTGGGACAAATAATTCACTAAACCCTAAACCTCAATTATATCTTGTAATAAATAATGTGGAAATTGAGCAAGTTGAGGTGACTAAACTGCTTGGAGGAGCCCTGGATTGTAAACGGTCATGGTCAAAACATATGATACAACAGTAGCTAAAATGGGGAGAAGTCTGTCCATAATAAAGTGCTGCTCTACCTTCTTAACAGCACTGTCAACAAGGCAGGTCCTACAGGCCCTAGTTTTGTTGCACCTGGACTACTGTTCAGTCGTGTTGTCAGGTGCCACAAAAAGGAAAAATTGCAATTGGCTCAGAACAGGGCAGCATGGCTGGCCGTTTGGATGTACACATAGTGCTAATATTAATAATATGCATGTCAATCTCTCCTGGCTCAAAGTGGAGGAGAGATTGATTTCATCACTACATGTTTTTATGAGAGGCATTAACATGTTGAATGCAACAAGCTGTCTGTTTCAACTACTGGCGCACAGCTCGGACACCCATGCATACCCCACAAGACATGCCACAAGAGGTTTCTTCACAGTCCCCAAGTCCAGAACAGACTATGGGAGGCGCACAGTACTAAATAGAGCCAGGACTACATGAAACTCTATTCCACATCAAGTAACTGATGCAAGCAGTAAAATTAGATTTAAAAAAACAGATAAAAATACACCTTATCGAACAGCGGGGACTGTGAAGCAAAACAAACATAGGCACAGACACATGCATACACACACACACGATAATATACACACTATACACACACGTACACATGTATTTTGTACTGTAAATATGTGGTAGTGGTGGATTAGGGTACACAGTGTGTTGTGAAATCTGTGAATGTATTGTAATGACAGCAGCTAATGGTGTTCATAATAAATACAAATACACATTTTCACACTCAGCAGACCTGAAAGCAGATAATGAGAGAGAGAGTGAGAAGAGAGAGAACAAAACAAGTTTATGTTTTCAAAATGGTTTTCTTGTGTATAATTTGGAACAATAAGCGAAAGACAACAACTGGGTTTGTAGGTATAACCAAAGGAAATTGTGGTAATGGGGCAGGCGAGAGTGGGCTTATATAACAGCACATTCAGATATCAATGACTTGTGTAGAACAGACATGGGCTTATTCACTTGGTGCAAATAACAGCAAATTCAAATAATAATTATTTATTTTTCTAACTAGGAAAGTCAGTTAAGAACAAATTCATATTTACAATGACAGCCTACTGGGGAACAGTGGGTTAACTTCCTTGTTCAGGGGCAGAACGACAGATTTTACCTTGTCAGCTCAGGGATTCGATCCAGCTACCTTTCAGTTACTGCCCCAACGCTCTAATCACTAAGCTACCTTCAGCCCCACAACGTACATCTGTTGTGTATAAAAGAGAACAATAGGCAGTCATGCCAGCATCAGGCTAACCAAAACAGATAAACTCAGGGTCTTAGTTATAGGCTACAACTAGAGTCTGGAGTTTTTCTGCATCAGGTCACGTCTTCTTCAGGAAAAACTAGAGTCTAGACACAAGACGACTGGACCCTACCCAACGAAGCTATTTGATATGAAGAGCAAAAAGCCTTTACTGGGATAGATGATGATAATTATTGACAGTGCTTGACAGATTAACCCCGCCCACTCTAGCCCTCTCCCTCCTTCCACCTCTTGATGAATGGAATGTTGTTTTCAGGAAGTGCAGAAATATTTTATCTTAGATGCATTGTCGCTAACACCCTATTGTTGTTCTGAATCATACACTTACCTGTCTCGTTGTGGTATGTGATGACTCAACCTAAATGTTACTTTGTGTGTAAATGGCTGTGATTGTACACTATATATACAAAAGTATGTGGACACCCCTTCGAATTTGTGGATTTGGCTATTTCAGCCACATCCGTTGCTGACAGGTGTATAAAATCACGCACACACAGCCATGCAATCTCCATAGACACACATTGGCAGTAGAATGGCCTTACTGAAAAGCTCAGTGACTTTCAATGTGGCACCGTCATAGGATGTCACCTTTCCAACAAGTCAGTTTGTCAAATTTCTGCCCTGCTAGAGCTGACCCGGTCAACTGTAAGTACTGTTATTGTGAAGTGGAAACGTCTAGGAGCAACAACGGCTCAGCCGCTAAGTGGTAACCCACACAAGCTCACAGAACGGATTGGCCTCAGCCTACGTCCATGGTGCAACGTTTCCTGGGATTTGCCAACTTTTATCGCCGCTTTATCCGGGGTTACAACACCCTGGCTTCCCCACTGTCTGCACTCACCTCTCCCAAGGATCTGTTCACATGGTTCCCAGCTGTTGATCGGGCATTCTGGGATCTCAAACACCGTTTCACCACAGCTCCCATCTTGGTTCATCCTGACCTGTCCTACCAGTTCGTGATGGAGGCCGATACTTTGGAAATCAGAGTGGGGGCTGTCCTGTCCCAGCGTTCTGCCCAGGACCTCAAGTTACACCCCTGTGCCTTCTTCTCCCATCACCTCAATGCCACGGAGAGGAACTACGATGTGGGGAATCATGAGCTTCTCGCGGTGAAGATGGCATTGGAGGAGTGGAGGCACTGGCTGGAGGGGGCAGAACATACGTTCATTGTGTGGACCGACCACAAGAACCTGGAATATCCCTGCACCACCAAGCATGGGGGAGGGGGGAGGGGGGGGGCAGATAACCAAAAGTTTGTTCTTGACACGGTCCGCTCCTTGGTCCTAGAGAGGGCCCACTCCTCCAGGCTTGTCTGCCATCCGGGCTCCCGACGGACCCTGGCCTTTGTGAGACAACGCTTTTGGTGGCCTACCATGATTCCTGACGTCTCCGAGTTCATCGCTGCATGCATGGTCTGTGGTCAGAACAAGACTCCTCGGCAAGCTCTAGCTAGTCTCCTTCAAACTCTGCCTGTCCCTCACTGTCCCTGGTCTCACATAGCCCTGGACCTTGTCACGGGTCTCCCCCCATCTGATGGCAACACCGCCATCCTGAGAGTAGTGGATAGGTTTTCCAAAGCCGCTCACTTCATTCCTCTCCCCAAGCTACCCTCTGCCAAAGAGATGGCCCAGCTCATGCTGCAGCATGTCTTCCAGATCCATGGACTGCCCGTGGACATGGTCTCCGACCGGGGTCCTCAGTTCTCGTCCCGTTTCTGGAAGGCGTTCTGCACACTCATTGGGTCGTCAGCCAGCTTGTCCTCCGGGTTCCACCCCCAGCCCAACAACCAGTTGGAGTGAGCGAGCCAACCAAGACTTGGAAATGGCTCTTCGCTGCCTGGGGTAGGCCTTTTTCTGTTTTTGCATCATACAAAGCCTCCGTGCACAAAGCGAGGTCCATACAGAAATGGTTTGTCCAGATCGGTGGAAGAACTTGACTAGCCTGCACAGAGCCCTGACCTCAACCCCATCGAACACCTTTGGGATGAATTGGAACACCAACTGCGAGCCAGGCCTAATCGACCAACACCAGTGCCCGACCTCACTAATGCTATTGTGGCTGAATAGAAACAAGTCCCGCAGCAATGTTCCAATATCTAGTGGAAAGACCAACTCCATATTAATGCCCATGATTTTGGAATGAGATGTTTGACGAGTAGGTGTCCACATACTTTGGTTTTGTAGTGTATGAACACAAGTATCAGACTTGTAGTTTACTTCTGAGGGTTTGCTTTGATGCAATCATGAGATATGGTATTTTCAATACAACTTCAGCAGCATAGGAGGCTGCTGAGGGGAGGACAGCTCATAATAATGGCTGGAATAGAGTGAATGGAATGGTATCAAACCCATGGAAACCTTTTGTTTGATGAGTTTAATACCATTCCATTCATTCCATTCCAGCCATTACTATAAGCCAGTCCTCCCCAAATAAGGTGCCACCAACCTCCTGTGCTTAGCAGGTAAATCATAAAAGACAGACATTTCGTCATCATCAGAACTCTGATGCTGAGTTAAGTTTGAATACTACTTTGTATGCTCATATACAGCCTCTCGCACTCTCCATTGCCCTCTAATAAACTTTTAGCAGAGCCATGAATACCCAGCTCCATATTGTACTTAAAGTGCCCATGAACTGAAGATAATGGGGCGGTAGGTAGGCTAGTGGTTTGAGCGTTGGAGTAGTAACCGAAAGGTTGCAAGATCAAATCCCCGAGCTGACAAGGTAAAAATATGCTGTTCTGCTCCTGAACAAGGCAGCTAACCCCCTGTTCCTAGGCCATCATTGAAAATAAGAATTTGTCCTTAAGTGACTTGCCTAGTTAAATAAAGGTAAAATAAAAAATAAATTGTATTCATCCCGAGGACCATTATCATAGACTGTATATAGACCATTACAAACATCTACTGGCCAATGAGGGACACTACAACAACATAATGTCATACTTCAGTTCTCATCACAGAAGCTAAGCATTTTGTTATACTGGATAGAGCCATGAAACAAACAGTGTGTGCACACATGAAAAAATACTGTAGTATCTGCTGTAGTGTTTGTGTGGACATGACGGTAGTATACTGTCGGATTTTCTGTAGTGTTTTTGCAGACATGACTAGTATATTGTTGTTTTAACAGTTTACTATTGTATAAATACTGCAGTATTACTATAGTAAAAAAAACTATAGTATATATTATTGTAATTACTGTAGTATTTCTGCAGACATTACTGTGGTATTCACTATGATATTTTGTTTTATTATCTTTGGCATAGAAAGTGGGGACTTTGTTCTTGAAGAAATAATAAAAGAGCACATTTTCAATAACCTGTAGGTAGGGCTGGCATCTGAACAGATAGTTCAGCACTTACTTTCTATAAGCTCTAGGGAACACAATATATGGTCTATACTTGGTATGTACGTTTCTTACTCATGGATGGCACAAATTGTAATATGAGGGATAGGAATGGGTGGGGTATTTGCAATTTAAATGCTGTAGTATAACGATAGTAAAACTGTGATGTTTTTGTGGACACTAGTTTATTTTACGGACATACTGTAGTAGGCCCTACTTGATATAGTATTCTACAGTATACTACAAAATTCTATAGTAAGTACTTTACATGATCGAGGGATACGACAGTTTTGTAGTATACTGTAGAATACTATACAACACAATGTAGTATCCCTTGATTGTGTAGTGCTTAATGTAGTGTCATGACGTGGCCCTTCCTGGGTATAGATCGTGGCATCCCCCTCTCTCCCTCTCTTTCCTACACCCAGGCTCTGTTATGTCAGGTCATAAATTCCTTGCAGAGTCTCTCTCCCCCTGGCCATGCAGAAAGAGACACATAGAGAGAACATAGGATTTCACATGGCGAACTCCTAAATCCCCACAGTGGGGATTTGATACATAATGTCCACTTGTGAGAAGGTGGGAATGGTCCATGGACACTTAAGGGACAGGTATGACGAGTGTGTTTCATTTGGTGACCTCAGAGAGGACAGGAAACACACATAACTACCTCTCTGAATATGTACATTTCTCAATTATGGGGTTTAGATCTAATTCTTGTATAAAATGAAAGAGTAAAGATGAAACTATTTGTGAAATGATGTAATATGATGTTAAACCTTTAATGTGAAAGAATTGTATTCCCTTTGAGGTTGAACTAAGTCATTGGCCCGCCGAAAAGCTATTTTAAAATCGGACATATCGAGTGCATAGAGGAGTTTGGTATCTATAACTCTTAAAATAATTGTTATGTTTTTTGTGAACGTTTATCGTGAGTAATTTAGTAAATTCACCGGAAGTTTGCGGGGGGTATGCTAGTTCTGAACGTCACATGCTAATGTAAAAAAGCTGTTTTTTGATATAAATATGAACTTGATTGAACAAAACATGCATGCGTTGTATAACATAATGTCCTAGGGTTGTCATCTGATGAAGATCATCAAAGGTTAGTGCTGCATTTAGCTGTGGTTTTGTTTTTTGTGAGTTTATATGCTAGCTTGAAAAATGGGTGTCTGATTATTTCTGGCTGTGTACTCTGCTGACATAATCTAATGTTTTGCTTTCGCTGTAAAGCCTTTTTGAAATCGGACAGTGTGGTTAGATTAACGAGAGTCTTGTCTTTAAAATGGTGTAAAATAGTCATATTGTTGAAAAATTGAAGTTTTCGGATTTTAGAGGAATTTGTATTTCGCGCCACGCCCATCATTGGATATTGGAGCAGGTGTTCCGCTAGCGGAACGTCTAGATGTAAGAGGTTAATGTTTTTCCTCATAATCCTGGACTATCGGACCACCATTTTATTACGTTTGCAATCGCAACAAATAATCTGCTCAGACCCCAACCAAGGAGCATTAAAAGTCGTGCTATAAATTCTCAGACAACCCAAAGATTTCTTGATGCCCTTCCAGACTCCCTCTGCCTGCCCAAGGACGTCAGAGGACAAAAATCAGTGAACCACCTAACTGAGGAACTCAATTTAACCTTGCGCAATACCCTAGATGCAGTTGCACCCCTAAAAACTAAAAACATTTGTCATAAGAAACTAGCTCCCTGGTATACAGAAAATACACGAGCTCTGAAGCAAGCTTCCAGAAAATTGGAAAGGAAATCGCGCCACACTGGAAGTCTTCCGACTTGCTTGGAAAGACAGTACCGTGCAGTATCGAAGAGCCCTCACTGCTGCTCGATCATCCTATTTTTCCAACTTAATTGAGGAAAATAAGAACAATCTGAAATTTCTTTTTGATACTGTCGCAAAGATAACTAAAAAGCAGCATTCCCCAAGAGAGGATGGCTTTCACTTCAGCAGTAATAACTTCATGAACTTCTTTGAGGAAAAGATCATGATCATTAGAAAGCAAATTACGGACTCCTCTTTAAATCTGCGTATTCCTCCAAAGCTCCGTTGTCCTGAGTCTGCACAACTAGGATCAAGGGAGACACTAAATTGTTTTAGTACTATATCTCTTGACACAATGATGAAAATAATCATGGCCTCTAAACCCTCAAGCTGCATACTGGACCCTATTCCAACTAAACTACTGAAAGAGCTGCTTTCTGTGCTTGGCCCTCCTATGTTGAACATAATAAACGGCTCTCTATCCACCGGATGTGTACCAAACTCACTAAAAGTGGCAGTAATAAAGCCTCTCTTGAAAAAGCCGAATCTTGACCCAGAAATTATAAACTATCGGCCTATATCGAATCTTCCATTCCTCTCCAAAATTTTTGAAAACCTGTTGCACAGCAACTCACTGCCTTCCTGAAGACAAACAATGTATACGAAACGCTTCAGTCTGGTTTTAGACCCCATCATAGCACTGAGACTGCACTTGTGAAGGTGGTAAATGACCTTTTAATGACGTCAGACCGAGGCTCTGCATCTGTCCTCGTGCTCCTAGATCTTAGTGCTGCTTTTGATACCATCGATCACCACATTCTTTTGGAGAGATTGGAAACCCAAATTGGTCTACATGGACAAGTCCTGGCCTGGTTTAGATCTTATCTGTCGAAAAGATATCAGTTTGTCTCTGTGAATGGTTCGTCCACTGACAAATCAACTGTACATTTCGGTGTTCCTCAAGGTTCCGTTTTAGGACCATTATTGTTTTCACTATATATTTTACCTCTTGGGGATGTCATTCGAAAACATAATGTTAAATTTCACTGCTATGCGGATGACACACAGCTGTACATTTCAATGAAACATGGTGAAGCCCCAAAATTGTCCTCGCTAGAAGCCTGTGTATCAGACAAGGAAGTGGATGGCTGCAAACTTTCTACTTTTAAACTTGGACAAAACAGAGATGCTTGTTCTAGGTCCCAAGAAACAAAGAGATCTTCTGTTGAATCTGACAATTAATCTGGATGGTTGTACAGTCGTCTCAAATAAAACTGTGAAGGACCCTGATCTCTCTTTTGAAGAACATATCAAGACTATTTCAAGGACAGCTTTTTTCCATCTACGTAACATGGCAAAAATCAGAAACTTTCTGTCCAAAAATGATGCAGAAAAATTTATTCATGCCTTTGTTACTTCTAGGTTGGACTACTGCAATGCTCTACTTTCCGGCTACCCAGATAAAGCACTAAATAAACTTCAGTTAGTGCTAAATACAGCTGCTAGAATCCTGACAAGAACCAACAAATTTGATCATATTACTCCAGTGCTAGCCTCTCTACACTGGCTTCCTGTTAAGGCAAGGGCTGATTTCAAGGTTTTACTGCTAACCTACAAAGCATTACATGGGCTTGCTCCTACCTATCTTTCCAATTTGGTCCTGCCGTACATACCTACACGTACGCTACGGTCACAAGACGCGGGCCTCCTAATTGTCCCTAGAATTTCTAAGCAAACAGCTGGAGGCAGGGCTTTCTCCTATAGAGCTCCATTTTTATGGAATAGTCTGCCTACCCATGTGAGAGACGCAGACTCAGTCTCAACCTTTAAGTCTTTACTGAAGACACATCTCTTCAGTAGGTCCTATGATTAAGTGTAGTCTGGCCCAGGGGTGTGAAGGTGAACGGAAAGGTTGGAGCAACGAACCACCCTTGCTGTCTCTGCCTGGCCGGTTCCCCTCTCTCCACTGGGATTCTCTGCCTCTACCCCTATTACAGGGGCTGAGTCACTGGCTTACTGGTATTCTTCCATGCCGTCCCTGGGAGGGGTGCATCACTTGAGTGGGTTGAGTCACTGACGTGGTCTTACTGTCTGGGTTGGCGCCCCCCCTTGGGTTGTGCCGTGGCGGAGATCTTTGTGGGCTATACTCGGCCTTGTCTCGGGATGGTAAGTTGGTGGTTGGAGATATCCCTCCAGTGGTGTGGGGGCTGTGCTTTGGCAAAGTGGGTGGGGTTATATTCTACCTGTTTGGCCCTGTCCGGGGGTTTCATCGGATGGGGCCACAGTTTCTCCTGACCCCTCCTGTCTCAGCCTCCAGTATTTATGCGGCAGTAGTTTATGTGTCAGGGGGCTAGTGTCAGTCTGTCACATCTGGAGTCTCTTGTCTTTCTCTTGTCTTTTCCGGCGTCCTATGTGAATTTAAATATGCTCTCTCTAATTCTCTCTTTCTTTCTTTCTCTCTCTCGGAGGACCTGAGCCCTAGGACCATGCCTCAGGACTACCTGGCTTGATTACTCCTTGCTGTCCCCAGTCCACCTGGCCATGCTGCTGCTCCAGTTCCAACTGTTCTGCCTGCGGCTATGGAACCCTGACCTGTTCACCGGACGTGCTACCTGTCCCAGACCTGCTGTTTTCAACTCTCTAGAGACAGCAGGAGCGGTAGAGATACTCTCAAAGATCGGCTATGAAAAAGCCAACTGACACTTACTCTTGTGTTACTGGCTTGTTGCACCCTCGACAACTACTATGATTATTATTATTTGACCATGCTGGTAATTTATGAACATCTTGACCATGTGCTGTTATCTCCACCCGGCAAAGCCAGAAGAGGACTGGCCACCCCTCATAGCCTGGTTCCTCTCTAGGTTTCTTCCTAGGTTTAGGCCTTTCTAGGGAGTTTTTCCTAGCCACCGTGCTTCTACACCCGCATTGCTTGCTGTTTGGGGTTTTAGGATGGGTTTCTGTACAGCACTTTGAGATATCAGCTGATGTAAGAAGGGCTATATAAAAACATTTGATTTGTTACCCGTAAAAAAGACACGTCCACAGAATCAATCAATCAGATTCCAAACTCTCCACCATGGCCAAGACCAAAGCGCTCTCCAAGGATGTCAGGGACAAGATTGTAGACCTACACAAGGCTGGAATGGGCTACAAGACCATCGCCAAGCAGCTTGGTGAGAAGGTGACAACATTTGGTGCGATTATTCGCAAATGTAAGAAACACAAAAGAACTGTCAATATCCCTCGGCCTGGGGCTCCATGCAAGATCTCACCTCGTGGAGTTGCAATGATCATGAGAACGGTGAGGAATCAGCCCAGAACTACACGGGAGGATCTTGTCAATGATCTCAAGGCAGCTGGGACCATAGTCACCAAGAAAACAATTGGTAACACACTACGCCATGAAGGACTGAAATCCTGCAGCGCCCACAAGGTGACCCCTGCTCAAGAATACATATACATGCCCGTCTGAAGTTTGCCAATGAACATCTGAATGACTCAGAGGACAACTGGTGAAAGTGTTACGGTCAGATGAGACCAAAATGGAGCTCTTTGACATCAACTCAACTCGCCGTGTTTGGAGGAGGAGGAATGCTGCCTATGACCCCAATAACACCATCTCCACCGTCAAACATGGAGGTGGAAACATTGTGCTTTGGGGGTTTTTTTCTGCTAAGGGGACAGGACAACTTCACTGCATCAAAGGGACGATGGACGGGGCCATGTACCATCAAATCTTGGGTGAGAACCTCCTTCCCTCAGCCAGGGCATTGAAAATGGGTCGTGGATGGGTATTCCAGCATGACAATGACCCAAAACACACGGCCAAGGCAACAAAGGAGTGGCTCAAGAAGAAACACATTAAGGTCCTGGAGTGGCCTAGCCAGTCTCCAGACCTTAATCCCATAGAAAATCTGTGGAGGGAGCTGAAGGTTCGAGTTGCCAAACGTCAGCCTCGAAACCTTAATGACTTGGAGAAGATCTGCAAAGAGGAGTGGGACAGAATCCCTCCTGAGATGTGTGCAAACCTGGTGGCCAACTACAAGAAACGTCTGACCTCTGTGATTGACAACAAGGGTTTTGCCACCAAGTACTAAGTCATGTTTTGCAGAGGGGTCAAATACTTATTTCCCTCATTAAAATGCAAATCAATTTATAACATTTTTGACATGCGTTTTTCTGGATTTTTTGTTATTATTCTGTCTCTCAGTGTTCAAATAAACCTACTATTAAAATTATAGACTGATCATTTCTTTGTAAGAGGGCAAACGTACAAAATCAGCAGGGGATCAAATACTTGTTTCCCCCACTGTACATAGAAGATCCTACATCCATTTCATTAGATCAGAACAGGATGGATCAACAGGGATTCATATTTCTGGTTTAAAACCAAAAGTATATTGTGTTCATTGTTTTCCCAGCCTTTATGTGATGGGATTTAGGACAGGTGCCACATGATGGATTACATTTGTTTGGAGAATTTGACCTAGTGATTTCCAACTTGACTTATTTGACACATGCTATACATCACGAGGAAAATGCAATCCATTAGGGAATCACATAATGGACTCTATGAATAAACCTGCTCTTTAACATGTTTAACATGTCTTTAGCATGTTTGGCTTGCAGTATGTTTGTCATGAATCCCGCTTCCTGAGTCTTTTCTGCCTGAGTTGCCTGTTTTCTGTCTTGGAGTCTGTTTCCTGAGGTTCCTGAATGCACCCTGTCTGGTTGCCGGGCGACGAAGCTAGGCGGGAGATCTCTCGATTACCCGCACCTGCATCTCATCAGCTATCTGCACACCTGGTCCTGATCATCACCTCTCCACTTCATAAGCTCTGACCTGACATCCATTCCCTGCCGGATCGTTAGCAATGAACAGTATGTTGTGTCAGTGTATTAGCCTCAAGTTTACTACAGTTAGTTTTGTTGTTCTGTACTTTTTGCTTGCCGTGTACTCACCTCTGTTTACTCTGTCTACAGTCATTCTCCCGGAACATTCACCCCACACCTGCCTGGTCGTCGGTGGCTTCTGTGACATCATTGGATCTGCCTATTCACTCTCACCAACTCACCTCCGCTGCCCGCTCCGTCTCCTGGATTATTCTGCTTTCACATTTGAGTCTGTAAATAAATACTCACCTTCGTTCAACTCACCTTGTCCTGGTCTGCTTCTGGGTTCTGCTTTAGAGAATCGTGACAATGTTCGGCTTGGAGTCTTGCATCAGCAGTTATCTAGCTGCTGTGGTGATGACAGTAATACTGGAGTAGGTCCTTGGTAAACAGGATATAGATATAGTATTTTGTCAGGCCTTATTTATTCAATTTGCCAATGTCCCCCTTTCTGAGAATATAGAGACACCAACAAAAGGTTGGTTTAACCTCACAAAGCAATTGTCTATGAAGGAACAATATTTTCTCATGCTATTTTAACTATCAGGGATTCAACAGTCTTAGTCAAGGGTTTCGTAAAACTGGTTTTATTTAATCAGGTACTTTTAGATACAGTATATGAACTGTTCTCTCACACACACACACACATAATTGTATATATGGTTTATGAGGTCAATCTGTTTATAACATGGTTTATGGGGACCCACCCGTCCCATGGTCCTATTGATGAAATACATTATTTTTTTATGTAGAAGATACATCGGACTTCAGATTTGTTCATAGGATCATATTGGAATAATACGATTGTAAATACACATTGATGACATTGACATTTTAGTAATTTAGCAGACACTGCTATCTAAAGTGACTTACAGGAGCAATTATGGTTAAGTGCCTTGCTCAAGGGCCCAAGGACAGATTTTTCACCTAGACGGCTTGGGGATTCAAACCAAGACCCTTTCAGTTACTGGCCCGACAGTCTAAACCGCTAAGGTTTCTCCAGCCCCAGATTTGATATCATTCTCCTCGCTTTTACTCTTGAGGAGGGCTGGATGGAGGGCAACTTCAACCTGAAAAACAAACACATTTCCCACACACACGCTCAGGTTGTAAAACGCATTTAACACAACAGTTGTTTGGCACAAAATATTTACACAACCGTTGTGTCAAATGCTTTGTTCATCAGTTTTATAATCTGAGTGTGTATGGGGGCCATTAAGGAAAAAAAGACAGAGTATTCCCACTAGATAGGTGGGCATATAATGTGAACGTCTAGCAACCCAAAGGTTGTGAGTTCAAATCTCATCAAGCACAACTTTAACATTTTAGCTAATTAGCAACTTTTCAACTACTTACTACTATTGAGCTACTTTGCAGCTACTTAGCATGCAAGCTAACCCTAACCTTAAACATTCTAGCTAACCCTAACCCTAATGTTAACCCTTCCCCTAATCCTAACGTTAACCCTTTAACCTAACTCCTAAACTTAACCCTAGTCTAACTAGCTAGAATTCGGAACATATCATACGTTTTTCAAATTCATAACATATTGTACATTTGGCAAATTCGGAAACATATTGTATGTTTTGCAAGTTCGTAACATACAATACGAATTGTAATTTGTAACATATCATACGAAATGGCTGATGGACATTCACAAAAAATACATACCATACCAACTTAACATATCATACTAAATGGTGTCTCGGATTTACTTACAGAATAATACAAAATGCTCTGAGACCAGGTTGCGACACTGTACAGTCAGGTCCAAAATTATTGCCACCCTTGATAAAGATGTTTCAACTGCATCATGAACTTCACCCAGCACAAGAACATTTTTGCCAAAAACCTGGTTGCCTCCGCCAGGAGGCTGACACTTGGCCGCAAGTGGATCTTCCAGCAACAAAATAACCCCAAGCACACATCAAATATCGAAAGGTATTGAAAACAGGGGTGCCTTGTTAGACAAAATATTTTTCTCTAAGCAATTGTATTAATTTAAAATAATATAATTTCCCCATATTTGAGCATACAATCTAGCTCAGTATTTGTATAATTTAAATTTATACAGTCTTTTTTGCTCATCTTTATCAAGGGTGTTTTTTTGTGATTTCTGCGGCCAAAAATGCTTGATTTTGCGGCAGCTTGTTATGGGTGTAAGATGGCACAGTGATGCCATCTGTTGGTAAATGTTAACTACTGCAACTGCAGTGTTACCGGTGTGCTTGAAATACCCGGATGTATTGCAATATACTGAACAAGACTGGTTACTCGCATCAATGCCTCTGTCTTGTCATTTAACATTCAAACATGGTGTCAGAGTCGGATAACTGACCACGCTTTCCTGAAATTAGAGTCACCTGTTCTGGTTTACCCCCCAAAAATGCTTATTTGAGTAAAACTTCGCCGGACGCCAGAATTGTCCTTAGCTAGAGTGAGTTTGCTAGTTAGCTTCAGTGTTGTTAGCACCGGTTAGACATGGCAGCGAACATTCCCCCTCCCGCCGTTATGAAGCTCAGCGGAGATTGGAGCACAAACTGGGATACGTTTAGAGGTGAATGGGAGGACTATGCACTAGCAACGGGACTTCAGGAAATAAAAAGGCTCTGTTCTAGGCCCTCTCCTATTCTCGCTATACACCAAGTCACTTGGCTCTGTCATATCCTCACATGGTCTCTCCTATCATTGCTATGCAGACGACACACAATTCATCTTCTCCTTTCCCCCTTCTGATAACCAGGTGGCGAATCGCATCTCTGCATGTCTGGCAGACATATCAGTGTGGATAACGGATCACCACCTCAAGCTGAACCTCGGCAAGACGGAGCTGCTTTTCCACCCGGGGAAGGACTGCCCGTTCCATGATCTCGCCATCACGGTTGACAACTCCATTGTGTCCTCCTCCCAGAGTGCTAAGAACCTTGGCGTGACCCTGGACAACACCCTGTCGTTCTCCACTAACATCAAGGCGGTGACCCGATCCTGCCTGTGTCATTAAACCCCTACAACTCATCCAGAACGCCGCAGCCCGTCTGGTGTTCAACCTTCCCAAGTTCTCTCACGTCACCCCGCTCCTCCGCTCTCTCCACTGGCTTCCAGTTGAAGCTGGCATCCGCTACAAGACCATGGTGCTTGCCTACGGAGCCGTGAGGGGAACGGCACCTCCGTACCTTCAGGCTCTGATCAGTCCCTACACCCAAACGAGGGCACTGTGCTCATCCACCGCTGGCCTGCTGGCCCCCCTACCTCTGAGGAAGCACAGTTCCCGCTCAGCCCAGTCAAAACTGTTCGCTGCTCTGGCACCCCTAAGGTGGAACAAGCTCCCTCACGACGCCAGGACAGCGGAGTCAATCACCACCTTCCGGAGACACCTGAAACCCCACCTCTTTAAGGAATACCTAGGATAGGATAAAGTAATCCTTCTAATCCCGCCCCCTAAAAGATTTAGATGCACTATTGTAAAGTGGTTGTTCCACTGGATATCATAAGGTGAATGCACCAATTTGTAAGTCGCTCTGGATAAGAGCGTCTGCTAAATGACTTAAATGTAAATGTAAAAGGACGATGAGATAGTGGCTGCCACTTTGAGGACTATAATGGGAACTGAATGCCGACACGTATACAAACACAACCTGAACCTAACAGTAGCTCAGCAAGGTAACGCTACAGCTATTCTTGATGCTCTTGAACATTACTTTAAGCCAGCAAAGAACGTTATCTACGAGCGTTATGTTTTCGGTTGTTGCAAACAGGAGGACAGGGAGTCCATTAACAGCTTTGTCACTAGGCTAAGGCAGCTACATGTGACTATGGTGCTTTAAGAGGTGAACTGATCAGAGATAAGATAGTGCTTGGCATAACTGATGAGGGCACCCGCAGACGTTTGCTGAGAGAACGTGACCTGACGCTGGTCTTGGCAGTGGAGACATGCCGTGCAGCAGAGCTTACTGATATACGGATAAGGTCCATGGAGCTAGAAAGGCAACATATGGACAATGTCAATGCTACATTCAGGCAGCCAGTAAAGAAATTCCCCTTTGCCACAGCTAATGCTAATACTACAGCCAACTCTGCAGTAGACAACCCCAATGCATGCCGATATTGTGGCATTTCTCATGGACGAGGAAAAGAACACTGCCCAGCCTATGGAAAAATATGCAAATCCTGTGGTACAGCTAATCACTTTGCAAGAGCCTGCATGAAAAGCAAGATAAAAGGATGGTAAAGTGCACTCCATTGAAACAAACACAGATGAAGGGAACAACAGCACAGAGGATGTATATGCTAGCGAGTGCATAGGGGCAGTGAGGGCAAAAGGACAAAAGTGGTTTGTCACTCTGCTACTTAATAATAAACCACAGCAATGCCAGCTAGATTCAGGGGCCACATGTAACGTTATAAGCCTTAAAGACAAAAGGAGGCTCGCGCCCAGAGACAAACTCACAGAGTAGCACCAAGCTGAAACTGTATTCAGGCCAGTTCATGACCTCTTTAGGCCTGTTTGTGACAGAGTGTGTTTTACGTGGGCAGAAACACACCCTTGAGTTTGAAATAGTTGAGGCTAGTCAACAGCCATTACTGTCAGGTTCTACATGCGAGCGCTTATTATTAACTTCACCATCCCAGCTGATCTTAACATTATAGACAATGTCCAGGCTGGGCCCCTGAGCAAGGAGACTCTCCTAAGCAAGTACCATGATGTCTTCAACGCACCGGTTGAGTCAGTTCCCGGCGAAGTCCACTTTGAGTTGGACGCAGCAATCCAGCCTGTCCCGTGTACACCCTGCAATGTACCAGTGGCCATGAAAGCAGCTACAAAGGCTCAGCTTGACAGATACGAAGCAGATGGCCACATGATATCCGTCACCGAGCCTACAGACTGGATAAGTAATATGGTCATCGTCAAGAAACCAGACAAGCTGCGGATATGCATTGATCCTAAACACCTCAACCGGGCTCTGCGACGCTCACATTACATTATGCCCACGTTGGAGGATGTTCTTTACATGCTCCCAAAGGCCAGAGTCTTCACGCTCGTGGACGCCAGAGATGCCTTCCTGCAGTGCAAGCACGACGAGCCCAGCAGCTACATGACCACCTTTTGGACACCCTGGGGCAGGAAGAGGTGGTTGAAGCTCCCGTTTGGTGTCTCCGTGGCTCCAGAGGTGTATCAGCGGAAACAGCATGAGCTGTTGATGGGACTCAGTGGCGTGGAACCCATAGCAGATGACATCCTCATAGTCGGCTGTGGGGACAGTGATGAGGAGGCAGAATGTGACCATGACGCCAAGCTGCTGGCCCTGATGGTCAGATGTAGACAGGTCAAGCTAAGGCTAAGCATAAAAAAAGCTTCAGTTTAAAGTGCCAGAGGTCCACTTTCATGGGCACATCTTGTCCTCCACCGGATTGAAGGCGGATCCTGAAAAAGTGAAGTCTGTCTTGGAAATGCCCCACCCATCTGACGTGAAGGGAGTGCAGCGCTTGGTCGGATTCGTCACCTACCTGGCCAAGTTCCTACCGCGGCTCTCTGAAGTGTGTGAGCCACTAAGGAGGCTCATGGACAAGGACACCATCTGGCATTGGCTCCCAAAACATGACGCAGCGGTGAGGGCAATAAAACAACTGGTCACCCAGACACCTGTACTGCGATACTACGATGTGTCAAAACCTGTCACGATTCAGAGTGACTCAAGCCAGTATGGACTTGGCTGTTGCCTCATGCAGCAGGGCCAGCCTGTGGCATTCACCTCTAGGGCACTCACCCCAACAGAGCAGAACTATGCCCAGATAGAGAAGGAGTGCCTCAGCATTGTGTTTGCATGCCAACGCTTCCACCACTACCTGTACGGGCGCGACAATATTACCGCAGAGACAGATCACAAGCCCCTTATAGCTATATTCAGCAAGCCTCTCCTGAATGCCCCGAAACGACTGCAGAGCATGCTACTGGCCCTACAAAACTACAACCTCAAGGTGGTGTATAAGCCAGGGCCAGAGATGTATGTGAGTGACACGCTCAGCAGGGCTACTGCATCAGGCACTCACACACGCTCCATGCATGAACGACACGCAGTGTGCAGCTTACAAACAGAGCAAGTGGATGTTGAACACATCAACCAGGCTGACTACCTCAATGTCACGGACCAGTGCCTTATACAAATCAGACAGCACACAGATGGGGACGAGCAACTCCAGGCATTGAGGTCTGTGATTCTTTTGGGCTGGCCCGACTGCAAGGAAGAAACTGCTTTAGCCGTCAGAGATTATTGGCCAGTCAAAGAGAAGCTCAGTGTTCAAAACTGAGTAATATTCAAGGGTCAGAGAGTCGTTATTCCCCGGTCTCTGCGCCCTGAGATGTTGGCGCGCATGCACTCAAGTCACATAGGAGGTGAGGCCTGTTACAGACAAGCACGTGACACACTGTATTGGCCAGGAATGCAGAGTGAAATCAAAGACTATGTCAGTAATTGCACAATCTGCAATGAATATGCCACTGAGCAACAGAGAGAGACGATGATGTCCCACGAGCTACCGATGCGCCCCTGGCAGATAGTAAGTCTAGATCTCTTCCAGCACAGTGGCAAAGACTTTCTGCTGGTAGTCGATCATTACTCAGACTTCTGGGAGATTGGCCTCCTCCCCGACCTCTCAGCAGAGACAACGATCAAACGCTGCAAGGCTCAGTTTGCCCACTATGGCCAGCCAGATAGGGTCATTTCAGACAATGGACCCCAATTCTCTGGAGTTGAGTTCCGAAAATTAGCTGCAGAATGGGAATTCAAGCACGTCACTTCATCACCACGACACCCAAAAGCTAATGGGAAGGTGGAGTCCGCAGTCAAAATCGCAAAGAACCTCTGCAAAAAAGCTCTGCGAGAGGGCAAAGATGCCTGGAAAGCAATCCTGCAGTGGCGCAATACCCCGACAGAAGGCATGGATAGCAGCCCGGCCCAGCGCCTCAAGGCACGGCGCTTAAAAGCAGCTCTGCCAGTAGCCAGCACTCTCCTGGAGCCATGTGTGGTGAGAGACGTGCTGGTGAAGCTACGTCACAGAAGACAGGTCTCCAAGTTCATCTATGACAAATCAGCAAAAGACTTACCTGAGCTCAGGGTGGGTGAAACGGTGCGGATGAAGCCACTACCAGGGGACCGGACGGGCCTCTGGAGACTCGGATCCTGTGTACAGAAAGTGGCACCACGCTCCTACTTGGTTGAAGTGAATGGATCACTGTACCGTCGTAACAGGGTTGACCTTCGGATTGCTGAGCCAGCACCTACTCAGAACCCTGATGGTCAAAGGGGTCGCATGACAAAAGACAACCCCAGCAAGTCACATGGGGCCTGAGGCACTGGGCGAAGAGCCAAGGGATCACAGGTCGGCCGCTCCCTCGCCCATCAATACTCCCCTTAGACAGTCAGGTGACACGCCTGTGCGGGAACCCGCAGTCCTCGCAGACAAGCCCCCTGTCTTTTCACGCTGTGGGCATCTGTCCCAGCCACCAAAAATACTTAATCTGTAGGTTTCCCATTAGGGATTGTTGACAGACAGAGATAAAAGTGAAGAGAGTATGTTAAGTTGTTACCTGAAAAAAAATAAAAAATAAAAATAAAAAACTGTTCATGTTGGAAATTATTATTAGGTTTGTTTTGTTAGTGAATTGACAGCTCCTGTCCTATTTTATAAAAGGAAAGATGTTATGGGTGTAAGATGGCACAGTGATGCCATCTGTTGGTAAATGTTAATTACTGCAACTCCAGTGTTGTTACCGGTGTGCTTGAAATATCCGGATGTTTTGCAATATACTGAACAAGACTGGTTACTCGCATCAATGCCTCTTTCTCGTCATTTAACATTCAAACACAGCTTTCTGAAATTCTGCAATACATTTTGCGCTGTTTTTTTCACGTTAATTTCATATAAAGCAATAAATAAAGTTATATTTGCTCAGTTTTAGGACGGTTTTAAGCAGAATGCATAATACAAAAACAATTAGAAACATCTAAAGTGCTCAATTCTGTTTATTTTCCTGAACAAACAGCTCTGTCATAATCCACTCACACATTCACTAACATACACCACTCCTCTCCATCAGCTTTGGGGCTTGCTATCAACACAAGATGCGCCTCCCATTTTCTCTCTCTCTCTCTCTCTCTCTCTCTCTCTCTCTCTCTCTCTCTCTCTCTCTCTCTCTCTCTCTCTCTCTCTCTCTCTCTCTCTCTCTCTCTCCTCTCTCTCTCTCTCTCTCTCTCTCTCTCTCTCTCTCTCTCCTCCTCTTCTCTCTCTCTCTCCTCTCTCTCTCTCTCTCTCTCTCTCTCTCTCTCTCTCTCTCTCTCTCTCTCTCTCTCTCTCTCTCTCTCTCTCTCTCTCTCTCTCTCTCTCTCTCTCTCTCTCTCTCTCTCTCTCTCTCTCTCTCTCTCTCTCTCTCTCTCTCTCTCTCTCTCTCTCTCTCTCTCTCTCTCTAAAAACAATTGATTCAAAGCTGATTAATCACTTTCAATTTGAGGAGCGATATTTCTTTCTTAAAAAGTTGTCTTCCAAATTCTTGAGATTGTGATTTTTTTTCTGAAAGGGTCGTAAGGGAGATAAAGAACAGAACACGTAAAAATAGACTTGTGGTTGATTATTATTCCATTTCTAAAAAATCCCAAAATATTGTGCTTTCGTGATCCGTATGAAGTTTTACAGAGAGTTTAAAACGGCAAAGCTGACAAATTGCACTCAGTGCTTCGAGCAGCGCTCTCCATAGACAGACTGGGGAGAGCAGAGTGCCGACCACCCTACTAAAGCCAAGGTTAGCGGAGTAAAAGTTTGAGTAAAACGCCACTCACCTTGATTCTTTCAGCGCTTGCCACAGTCTTCCCTGCTACCACTTCAGTCATGGTGATCTGCCGCTGCTGTGGGTACTGTTCTGACGTTCTGATATGCTTTTCTGATTCGAAGTGACTGTTGATTGTCAACTTTCTCTAGTTTCCGAAAACATTGGAAATTGTTTTGCACGATCGTTAGCTGTTATTTTAGTTGGCAAATGATATTGATTTCTGTTCATTGTTAATTGTATTGGTCAAAATTGAGGGTTCTCGCATAATATGCCCTGATTGGTTGATTTTACATTGAATTATGAGATCGCAGAATCCTGGAGGGACTGATTAATAGGCTAGGTTGTAGCAACCTGATGTAGCAAGCTGATGGGTATAGGGACAATTTGAGTATCATGTTTAATCTTAAACGGCACCAACCGCAACTGAGTTGGAACCGCCAATCGGATGCTTCACATTTATACATCCAGTGAAATATCTGTCTCATTTTTCTGTTTGTGGTAGCTATATATCTAACTATCTCTCTGTACCCATTTCTGATGATCCATTGATCTCATCTATGATGTCTTGATGGCTGGTGTCGCCAGCTACATGCAAAATTTTTTTTTTTTTTTACAAATTGTTAGGACCAATGAGAGTAGAGCTACTGAATTCGGACATCATATACATATATGGCATTGCGTTGGCAGCCATATTGGACTTTCTATCCATCCCTGGAACCGGGACCACATTCCTCACCAGCGCGGCAGTATACTCCTCGAGGGTATTCTTTCAAAGTGTATGTCAGATACTGAGTGTTGATAAATAATCATTAGAAATAAGACATTCTCCTCTTTTCTACTGTATGTATGTTATTCATAATTAATTAATTATGTGGTTGCTAGCTACATTCATAAAAACATTGAAATAAAAAAATGCCAACATATTTTCGCGGACCACCTGCAGTACCTCTAGGTGTCCTCGGACCCCAGGTTGAATACCCTTGCTCTATAGTATTGGCTGGCTGAAACCAATCACAGTATATGAAGGCTGAAACTAGGAGACCCTGCTGCCGTTAGGTGTTTCCGCATGTTCATTAGAATAAGTTGTTCCCAAAAAGGAGTTGTTGAATCTTGTCCATAAAGGATATTGCACATATCACTTCCTTCTTTTTCATCCTCTATTCTAGCTGCCACCCGGAACATATTGTACAGTTGCACAGATACAACATCAGCTGTGATTCGTTTTTATTAATTTGCGAAAACATACTGTTTCAAGCCTCTGCCAAGCATTTTATTGCCTATTGTTCTGAACGAACGAAAGCACAGGACACCAGCGGGAATTATAGATACATTATGGCGACATCAAAGGATTGTTTTCAAAGTAAGTGCACGCCGCCCCATAACAATTTGATTTTCATGTAAATGTTTGCTACTATGGTTTACCGTATAGTGAAAAAATGTATTTGCATGCTTGTTTTCGCATGCCTGTGCGTCTGTCTACTCTTGTCTCCAATATGTGTGTGCCAACTTTGCGTTGATGCGCGTGCATGTGCTTGCGTCACCAAACAATGTCCGTCTGTTTCTCAACGTTCCCTTTTTCAAACTGCTGTTTTCTCTCGACAGCTATCCTCACAATGCACAAGGAAGCACTGCTGGGCCATAGAAAGCAGAAGTCAGAGGACACATCAACCCTTCTTGGAGGCCAGTTGCCAAATAAAGTTGTGCGTGATAATAATTACATTCCGCTCATGACTACTGGTCCTGATGTGTCAGAAAAACAGATGCAAGAGAATCCACAGTCATTTCAACATGCCATTCTAACTGCTTTGCCTGAAGATGGACACCAGCTGAAACCTGTTATAGTGGTTGGTCCAGCTGGAGTTGGCAGAACCACTGCCTTGGAGAAGCTAATAGTGGACTGGGCCACTGGCAAACATCTCCAGCACTTTTCCTGTGTCTTCCATTTCACGTTCAGGGATCTGAATGCCCATAAGGGGGTGCTGTCTCTGCAGGCATTGCTGCTTCAGTGCTACAGTCACCTTTCCCCTGAGTCCCTGGCTCTAATCCTGCAGAATCCAAAGTCTCTGCTGTTTCTGTTTGATGGGCTGGATCAGTATCAGCACAGCCTGGACCCCCCCACATCCCTGACCATCTGCTCGGACCCTCACCAGCCAGCCTCAGTCTCTATGCTAGTAGCCAGCCTGGTGCATGGACCTCTTCTGAAGGGGGCAGCCATACTGCTGACCTCAAGGCCTACCGCAGCCAGTCTTGAGTCTCTAGATGGCTACTGCGTGGAGCTGTTGGGGTTTCTGAAACCCCAGAGGAAGGCCTATTGCGACAGGTTCTTCTCTGATCCAATTGTAGCCAGTCAAGCGTTTGAGAACATAGAAAGGACAATGGGGTTCTATGATTTCTGCACCTCTCCTAGATTCTGCTGGACGACGTGTTCCATTTACAAGTCTCTAATGGAGGCTGGAGAGAGTCTTCCTGAGACGCTAACCCAGGTGTTTGTTTATATCACCGTCCACCTTATTCGGGCACTGTCATTGGACACGACCAATGCCAGAGACCTGGTGACCACCCTGGGTAGAATGGCTTCCCATTGCTGTCTTGGCCCGGATTCAAACTGCTCCAAAGAAGAAATGGCCTCCACTGGTGTACAACAGTTCCTAACAACTCCAACATCACTGAAAGATTTCCTGCACGTTGATGGTGACCTGGAATCGGACTACTGCATTTTCTCCTTCCACACCCAGAAGATCCAAGAGTTTTTCTTGGCTGCATCCTTCTACTTAGACGAGTCAGAAGCAGTGAGTGTGGAAGAGATGTTGGAGAACCATGAGGGTTGTGTAGAGTTTCTCGACCTTTACCTGGCAGGGCTTTCTGAGCCCTCTCAGAGGAAGCCTCTGGAATCTGAACTGGGAGAGTTCAACACTGACCACATCATGGACTTCAGCAGCTGGTTTAAAAGCACCTCTCGGAAGGCACTGGAGAGCTATCACACAGACAGACACCTCCATTACTTTCATCTGCTCCATCAACGTCAGAATGAGAAGCTGGTGAAGGAGATCATCACTCCGTCTGCCCGTGGCATCAGCTATGGCGTTCTGGGTGTACATGACTGTGTGTCTCTCAGCTATATAGTGACATGTCTGGGGGAATGGGATCAGCTGAATCTGTACAGCAGCAAGGATTTAACTGAGGAAAAAGCCAACCTTTTGGTTCCTGCCATACGTCTCTCTCATAAAATAATGTGAGTAATTGAGGAAACAGAAAATCAATGTGATTTGTTGTCTAGTATTTTGCTGCTAGTAAGTGTGACCCAATTCAGTTTGGTAAATGATATGATACAGTGGCAATCAATACCTCTCGTCTGCGACTAGAAAATAAAACAGAAACCTAAAGCATGTTTTTCAGATCCTACTGCTGTGGGACCACATACATACATACAAATAATCAAACAAGTGATGTATCTACTGTAACGACCCTGGTTTATAAGTGTGGATCGCTATACTACTATTCTACAGCTATACATATTACTGCCTGGTATGGCAACTGCTTGGCCTCCGACCGCAAGGCACTACAGAGGGTAGTGCGTACGGCCCTGTACATCACTGGGGCCAAACTTCCTGACTTCCAGGACCTCTATACCAGGCGATGTCAGAGGAAGGCCCTAAGAATTGTCAAAGACTCCAGCCACCCTAGTCATAGACTGTTCTCTCTGCTACCGCACGGCAAGCGTTACCGGAGTGCTAAGTCTAGGTCCAAAAGACTTCTTAACAGCTTCTACCCCCAAGCCATAAGACTCCTGAACAGCTACCCAAACTATTCGCATTGCCCCCCCCCCCTTTACGCCGCTGCTACTCTGTTTATTATCAATGCATTGTCACTTTAACTCTACCTACATGTACATATTACCTCAATTACCTTGATTAACCGGTACCCCCTGTATATAGCCTTGCTATTGTTATTTTACTGCTGCTCTGTAATTATTTGTTACTTTTATTTTACTTTTTTTACTTAACAGGTATTTTTTTTCTTAACTGCATTGTTGGTTAAGGGCTTATATTAAGGGTTTGTAAGTAAGCATTTCACTGTAAGGTCTACACCTGTTGTATTCGGTGCATGTAGGGGCTCCTGAGTGGCGCAGAGGTCTAAGGCACTGCATGTTAGTGCTAGAGGTGTCACTACAGACCCTGGTTCGTTCCCGGGCTGTATCACAACCGGTCATGATCGGGAGTCCCATAGGGCGGTGCACAATTGGCCCAGCATCGTCCGGGTTAGGGGAGGGTTTGGTTGGGGTAGGCTGTCATTGTAAAATAAGAATTTGTTCTTAACTGACTTGCCTAGTCAAATAATGGTAAAATAAATCAATATATAAAAATAAAAAAATCACCTTTATTTAACCAGGTAGGCAAGTTGAGAACAAGTTCTCATTTACAATTGCGACCTGGCCAAGATAAAGCAAAGCAGTTTGACACATACAACAACACAGAGTTACACATGGAGTAAAACAAACATACAGTAGAAAAATACGTCTATATACAATGTGAGCAAATGAGGTGAGATAAGGGAGGTAAAGGCAAAAAAAGGCCATGGTGGCGAAGTACATACAATATAGCAAGTAAAACACTGGAATGGTAGATTTGCAATGGAAGAGAAATAATGGGGTGCAATGGAGCAAAATAAATAAATACAGTAGGGGAAGAAGTAGTTGTTTGGGCTAAATTATAGATGGGCTATGTACAGGTGCAGTGATCTGTGAGCTGCTCTGACAGCTGTTGCTTAAAGCTAGTGAGGGAGATAAGTGTTTCAGAGATTTTTGTAGTTCGTTCCAGTCATTGGCAGCAGAGAACTGGAAGGAAAGGCGGCCGAAGGAGGAATTGGCTTTGGGGGTGACCAGTGAGATTTACCTGCTGGAGCGCGTGTTACAGGTGGGTGCTGCTATGGTGACCAGCGAGCTGAGATAAGGGGGGACTTTACCTAGCAGGGTCTTGTAGTTGACCTGGAGCCAGTGGGTTTGGCGACGAGTATGAAGCGAGGGCCAGCCAACGAGAGCGTACAGGTCGCAGTGGTGGGTAGTATATGGGGCTTTGGTGACAAAACGGATGGCACTGTGATAGACTGCATCCAATTTATTGAGTAGGGTATTGGAGGCTATTTTGTAAATTACATCGCCGAAGTCGAGGATCGGTAGGATAGTCAGTTTTACGAGGGTATGTTTGGCAGCATGAGTGAAGGATGCTTTGTTGTGAAATAGGAAGCCAATTCTAGATTTAACTTTAGATTGGAGATGTTTGATGTGAGTCTGGAAGGAGAGTTTACAGTCTACCCAGACACCTAGGTATTTGTAGTTGTCCACATATTCTAAGTCAGAACCGTCCAGAGTAATGATGCTGGATGGGCGGGCAGATGCAGGCAGCGATCAGTTGAAGAGCATGCATTTAATTTTACTTGTATTTAAGAGCAGTTGGATGCCACAGAAGGAGAGTTGAATGTCGCTGAAGCTCGTCTGGAGGGTCGTTAACACAGTGTCCAAAGAAGGGCCAGAAGTAGAGAGAGCAGTCTATGACTAGGGTGGCTGGAGTCTTTGACGATTTTTAGGACCTTCCTCTGACACCGCCTGGTATAAAGGTCCTGGGTGGCAAGAAGCTTGGCCCCGGTGATGTACTGGGCCATACGCACTACACTCTGTAGTGCCTTGCGGTCAGAGGCCGAGCAGTTGCCATACCAGGCAGTGATGCAACCTGTCAGGGTTTTATTTTTATTTCACCTTTATTTAACTAGGCAAGTCAGTTAAGAACAAATTCTTATTTACAATGACGGCCTACCCCAGCCAAACCCGGATGACGTAGGGCCAATTGTGCGCCGCCCTATGGGACTCCCAATCACAGCCGGTTTTGGTTTCTTTGCAGCAATTCAACCATAAAGGCCTGATTCAAAACCTATTCCCCCTCAGGAGACTGAAAAGAGTTGGCATGGGTCCTCAGATCCTCAAAAGATTTTACAGCTGCACCATCGAGAGCATGCCTTTTGCACATTTTGTATATAGACTTTATTTTTTTCTACTGTGTCATTGACTTGTTTATTGTGTTATTGGCTTGGCTTATTGTTTACTCCATGTGTAACTCTGTGTTGTTGTCTGTGTCACACTGCTTTGCTTTATCTTGGCCAGGTCGCAGTTGTAAATGAGAACTTGTTCTCAACTAGCCTACCTGGTTAAATAAAGGTTAAACAAATAAAAAATGTGACAATTAAAATGTTATTCGATTTTCTGTCGCAAACAAATGATCTGTAATTACTGTTCCTTTCCAGATAGTGGAAAGAGACATATTACAGTATGATTTACTGTATGCATGGAATGTAGGTTACATTGTATAAATTAATTCCAAAACATTTCCGTAACAAAAATGCCACATTTTGTACAATTTTAACATAAGTTAATGATATATACCCATTGATTCTTGAAGAATATAAATCATGATTTTAGTTCAACTGTCTTATTACCCCATCAGAACCCCAAATATAAGCTTGTTTTACTCCCATGTTTGTAAACAACAATTGGAAACAAACACTAGCCTCAACATGGTTAAAACTATAATTTTGATATCATGGATCAGTCCTTGTATCCATAGCTCTGTCTATGAATTTGAGTGGTTACATTTCTCTAGCCCCATTCCTCAGCTTTTTACCAACACTGGTCAAGTGGTTGCTTTGTTATTGTTTCAACTGCGGATTTGCCCTTTAAAACATCACCAGAGCTCATGCACATCTCTTCATCTGTTTTGTCCACAGCCTGGTTCAGAGCTCTCTTAGTGCTGGGGCTCTCGCTCACCTGGCCTCAGCCCTCAGCCAGGGAAGGACCACAGAGCTGGATATGTCCTACAACCCCATGGGTGACACAGGCTTCAAAGTTCTTTGCACAGGACTTGGGGACTGCAACATACAAACATTAAAGTGAGTTCCATCTTACTTCACAGAATATGACATTTACAGTGTTTGCATCATGCCATTCAAATGTAATGCACAATCTAATATTGATGGCGGTGTTACAGTAAATTACGATTTAAAAATGTTCTCAACTTCAATAGGTTATTGAAGACGAGGTCCCATACTACTCATATACTGAATATAAAGCATTTAAAACATATGACACCATAAACTTAATTATAACACTATTATAACTTCCTTATAACAGGGTTGTATTGGCATTTGGTGCATGCTATTGAATTACGTAATAGTAAAGTCACTTGGTCTGTTTGTTGTATCTAAATGGATGATGATTGGTTTCTGTAGACTTCCAGTGTGCGGGTTAACAGAGGCTTGCTGTGGGGACCTGGTGGCAGTCCTGACCTCAGAGAAATCCCATCTCCGCGTGTTGGAGCTGAGGGGAAATATGTTCCATGACCAGGGGATCAGGAAGCTGAGCCATGCACTGGGAAGCCCTCACTGCAAACTGCAGGAGCTTCAGTACGTACTCTAGCAAAGATATTGTAATGGTATCATTTTCAAAGAAGAATAAATCTATGATTGACAGTTCAAATGTCATTATTAGCCTGTAATTAGTCGACTGTTTTGTGAAGGTTACCGAGGTGTGAGTTGACAGGGGGGTCCATGGAGGCTTTGTCAACTGCACTGTGCGTTGGCCAATCAGAGCTGAGAATACTGAACCTGGCACAGAACTGCCTCACCGACCAGGGGGTGGATTGGCTGGCCAAGGCTCTCCAATATCCCTGCTGCCAACTGCAAAGCCTGATGTAAGGACCAGATAGATCATGGATGCTGTTATTATAGTTATAATAGCTCACTCAAGTCTCTAGGACAAATAAAAACAACACATTGCTCAGATATGGAGATTTGTGATATGACATGCAGAGTATCTCTCCTGATTCCCTCTCTGCTCAATCCCTTGCCAGATTGTTTGATAATGAGTTGACAGCTGCATGTTGTGCTGGTGTGGCTGAGGCCTTGCAGTCAGAAGGCTGTAGGCTGACCGAGCTGGATCTTTCTGTGAATGCGTTGGGCCAGGAGGGGGCACTGCAGCTGTGTAAGGCCCTCAACAAGCCTGGACACCCACTGGAGAAACTGCGGTACTACAGTCTGCAGCATACTTGTTATGTATTGAGTGTTATCTGTTGTAGTCTGGGGACCCCCTTGGAAACGAGACGATTCATGCCTTTGTATCAGAACCAATTAGGGTTTTCTGTTGCAGCTTGGTCCGCTGTGAGTTGACTCCCCTGGTCTTCAAGGAGTTGGGCGTTTTGCTGAGCAGTGGGACCTCTGGACTGAGAACACTGTCTGTGGGCCTGAACAAAATAGGAGATGAAGGAGCCAAACACCTCTGGGTCGCACTGGGAGACAAACGGTGCAGTCTGGAGCACCTGGAGTAAGTGAACAGACAGTGTGTGTTGCCAGACCGGTTTTGCTTTGCTACGGATCAGTGTAACACTTGAATCCTCTCACTTTGTGTTTGTGATATGTCACATCAAATATTGAGGTATATACCAAGGTTAAGACCTTGACAAAACTGAGATAATGGTGTGTGTGTTAGTGTTGAGATGATCCAATTGACGGATGCCTGTGTTGGAGACCTGAGTGTGGCGGTGAGGGCCAGTGGCTCCCTGAAGAGCCTGGTCCTGAAGAACAACCATCTGACTGACACCTCAGTCCCAGCCCTGGTCAAAGTCATGCAGGATAGTCGCACCATGCAGGAGATGAAGTGAGTGAGCCAAGTAGTGGTGGATTCCACTGATACATTGTAGTAGTATTGATGGTTCTCTATACAATAGTATTCATGTTTTAGTGTTCAGTGCGATTTTATATTTTGATAGGACCACACCAGAGGCTAGTAGGTGGAGCTATAGGAAGACAGGCTCACTGTAATGGCTGGAATGGAATAAATGTTAGTAGCTGGAATGGATTTCTTTGGAACGTATCAAACATATGGAAACCACATGTTTGATACGTTCCAAAGAAATCCATTCCAGGTATTACACTGAGCCCGACCTCCTATAGCTCCTTCCACAGCCTCCTCTGTACCACACGCAAAAGACACGGTTTCGTAATCCCTACTGCTGTTGTGAAATTTGTGCTATCACAATTTGTCATGTGAAAAGTGTAAGGGTTCTTCTGACATTTCCCTTCCTCTCTTTCAGTCTGCAGTATAACGACTTCAGTGAAGACATGTTTGAGATGATGGACCAGTGTGCAAAAATCAAATACTAAAAAAAAAAAGTTCCTTTTTAAAATGTCACCAAAAAAACTTGACTAATTTAGCCTGAAGGCTAAATAAAAATCAATCCATTGATAGTATTTGTTCGATCCCTCCATTCTTTCTACTAGTATAGAGTTACATGACAGTGGGCTGAACGGTGTCTGATAGTGAACACATGAGGTCACTTGAGTGCCATTGCTATAATTTTGGTTGTCAAAAGATGTTAACTAATGATTTGGTTCAAATAAAGGTTTTTATTGAGAAAAATACAGATAATTTCTACTTTATTTTTTCCCCTCAGATGAGGGGAGGCAGCATATTCAGTAAGGCACACAATCTCTTACAACCATTAAAATACCACCGGTTTCATCTATAAAGCTCTCTCCAAGTAAAAAAAAGTGAGTTATCAAAACATTGTAGAAATGAAAAAGCAGTATTTGACCGGTAAAACTTCTATGAAAACTTTCCTCCCCTATTTCTACTATAAGCAAAGGCAAAGTTGTAAACTTGATACAAAGAAACACACAGTGATAAATAGAGGTCCTCAAGGCAGCAAACATTGTCAATTTTATCATTGTCTTCACAACCCACACCAGTCCTGAGAGGGTTTGTTTTTCTGAAAGTGAAAGAAGAGTTGAAGTTCAGTTACAGAGCTGGGACCCATTTAAGTGGCACACAGCAGAGGG
Organism: Salmo trutta; assembly: GCF_901001165.1. NCBI lineage: Eukaryota > Metazoa > Chordata > Actinopteri > Salmoniformes > Salmonidae > Salmo > Salmo trutta. Next base: position 29,825,059 of record NC_042986.1, on the reverse strand, counting down.
GATCCATTTCAGAGACCCCCGTGTCCAGTTCATAATCACCTCTCCCTGTGTTCAGTGGTCTTTTGTTCCACCTTTGGCGAAGCCATTGGTCCCGGTGTCTTTTTTTGGTGATTGCTCGCTACCGTTGGGATGTGACTTGTTCCTGCTCCTGACATTGGTGTCCGTCTCCTCCTCTGAGCTGCTCTCGATGTCACTGCGGTCATCCTTCGCCACCTTTTAAAAGGGATAGTTTGTGCTCAGTAACATAATGAATAGTCTGCAAAGGAATCATACAAGAAATCAGATCATCAACATATTACTGTTTTTCCTCCCTAAACCTGAATAGGTGGTCTGTGTAAAAGGACAAATGTTTTGATATTGGCAAATGTTTATTTTTAGGTCTACAACTACAATGTGAGCATATTACACAAACTATCACTGTTGCTACAATAGGTTCATTATTATTCAGACGGAGTCAAGTTAAACACACATACACACCTTGCCCTTGAATATTGCTTTGATGGCGATTCTAGCGATGAGGTAGAACCAGAAGACATGAAGAGACTGCAGGACCAGAAGCAGGCCGTTCAACAGCCACCAGGACCTGTACGGACCGACAATCTCCCAGCTCTCCACCAGCACACTGTATATGATCCTTCAACACAGACATACACGTGTTACCAGGGCACCGTCACAAGGAGACGCCAAAGAGCCAAATCCTTTTATAGAAATCGAATTAATTATACATATATCCTATAGTGCTGAGGACAGAATGGCTGGAGTTAGATAACGCAGCTCTGTGCCTTGTTGCATAATTCAATATGTACCCCCCCCTTACCAAAAGGGATAGATGACAAGTCGCGTGATGAAGAAGACGATGCTGAATACTACAAAGCCGGTGTCACAAATCCGCTGGTACTTTGCATAATTGGCCAACTTGGCCAACTTGGGGGGTTGGGGGGGGAAATAAATAGGCACATGAGTACAGATAGCAAACCAACAAACATTAATTCTCCTTCAATGACACCTCTCTCGCTGTACCTTGGTAAACAGACATGTTAAACAGTCAGATCCAGTTAAACAGGTATTAGCTAAGTGCAGCAGTAGTGCATACAGCTGTTCAAACACAGAGTAAACACACGCCAGGGTGAAACCCCATACTCTCACACCCACACAGACCATAAATAATATTTCAGTTTTGTGTGGAACCACCTCAGCCAGTAAAAAGACAGCTCTACACATACAGTATAGCATAGGCCAAAGCCATATATTTAGAAAAGAAAATAACTATTTGATTATTGTTCTAATTCTAGACATTCAGTTACAAAGCATTGTTTAAATATTCCCCATGTAATGTTAATGAGGAGCTAACATGGCTGCCATAGAATGTTGAAGTGTCATGTAAGTACATCATAATGCAGAAACCGCATTGGCCCAACTCTCTAAATACATGGCTCTGGTATAGACACTTGACAAATTATCTACCTCCAGCACGATGTCGGAAGCATCATGGACACACATGACCATAGTGCCTATTCGCAGCATGTTGTTACAGTAGGAGAAGGTGATGAGAGTTATGGTGGCCAGGTGATGGACAAACATGATGAGGAAATCCTGTCAGAGGACAAAGGTAAACAAAGAAATAGAGGGATAGATAGATAGATAGATAGATAGATAGATAGATAGATAGATAGATAGATAGATAGAGAGGTAGACAAGGGGGGGAGAGAGGGGGAGGGGAAAATGTTTACACACATGCCTTTTGATTCCAATAAAACGCATAGAATCACTGAGTGAGTGGAACCAAGGTCACAACAACCTGGTCTATTAAACCATCCTAACAAGTTCATTGACCTGACACAATGTCGTCACCAGCTTTTGTAAAGGCTGCATCTGCTTGGCAATGAGAATTCTTCCACACATGATTAATGATCTCCTAGAAACTTCACCAGATACTTTTAGTTATATATTAAACTAGATTACATGTACTAGGTATATTTTCTTAACTTGAAACGACTTATGATTTTGCAATGCGTTTGTCTTCATTGCTCCTGCTTAAGGATCTTTGCATTTGTAATGGTGTACAAAGATGCTAGGGTCAAACATAGGAGTATTGGAAACCTTTACAACATGCAAAACTTGCTAAGTGATAGAAATAAAAATCGTCCTTTCCCCTTGACCCACTACCAGAGAACAGCACAGTGCTAATGTAATTCTACCTCTTCCAGCAGCACCCATGTGACAATGGATTAGGTCTACTCTCAGTAGGATTGGACTCTGGGCTAGTGCTTCATACATAAACTCCTGTCCCAAACTATGCCTCTACAGAAACTCACTGCTGCGTCTAACCTGTTCATCAGAGGTTACACAGTATCGTAGGCCTTCTATTACAAAACTATAATTACCTTGCTAAACTAGAGTGAAACGAAAGTGTCTCTGAAATGAAGTAACAAAAACAGGACATACTGGCACCAATTCTTGCTAAACGACCAAAGACTTTCTAGAAAATCAAGTGGATTTAAATGGCTTGCATACCAGCTACAATAGATTGGCCAATTAGCATGAATGAAAGCCACTGACTGAAGTGGTGGTAGGATTAGTGTTTTTGAGAGAGGGGAGCACAATAGCTGCAGTTTCAATGTCCACCTACCCCACTACAAGTCCATCCACCGTGCCCCTCCAGCCCAGTCACCTGACTCACCTTCCTTTTGATGTCTGTAAACTGGGAGAACATGAGGGACCAGTAGAAGGCCAGCTCGGCTACATAGTAGTTGTACTGGCCAGCACTCAGTGTCTGTGGAAGCAAGGAAGAACAATAACATGGCATCCTTAGCAAAAGTAGGCCATATTGAGAACATGAACAAACCCTATGGTTAGGAATTGAATCTTCATCTGTTGACTATTTAGATGACTGATCATGGTATTTAGATCCTTCACCTGAAATGGGTAGTTGTACCAGCATTGCCGTGTGTCCCACATCCAAGGAGACTAGAGGAGGACATGCACATGTCAAAGATAATCAAAGAGGATAACAATGCTTATCAATATGACTTCCTCTTGAAAGCGATCGGCATAGTCAACATGTATATCTTATTGTTACTTTCTTTCCTATAGTAACAACAATTTTAAAAGGGCTCCCTTCAATTTAAAGTGTGTTTGAATTATATTAAAGTTACTTAGTGTAGTGCAGTAGAAGTCAATTCAACTCACCACCCACAGATAGCGAATTGCATAGGTAAATATACAAGTATAAAACGTCAACCTCCACCTATGATGCAAAACAAAGAGCAAAGGAAACATAAAGAAAAGAAACAGAACAGAACAGCAATGCTGAAGCTAGCGCATCTAGATTGATAAAGACTTTTCAGAACCTACATGCTCTCGCAGAACTTTGTGAGTGTACTGGGCTTGTCCTGGTTCCTCCGGAGTCGGAACCATCTCTGGACTTTCCGCACATCCCAGTCCAGCTGCTTAGAGAGCCCCTCGACCCGCCGCGAGTCTGGACTCTGAGGAAAAGGCGCAGGAGACACAGAGACACTTTTAGAGTCAAAAACACTACATTGCTGCCCTGCTAAACAAGTCAAAGGAAAGTTGGCTACAGTCAAAGCAGACTGGCATCAAACAGAGCTAATTGGCTTTGGACAGTAACCAACAAAATCTGATCACACTTTCCCGAGTAGCAAGTTAAAATCAAGTTCATCAGCGTGGAATACATCTACGATAGGTTGGATTTTTATAATTTCCACTTATTTTTTCCTTCCACTAATCCACTTGCATTTACAGAACATCCCGTTCATGTACATGTGGTGAATTGCTTTTACATCGTGGGCAATAACATAAGAAACATTTCAGGTCACAATGCTGCATTTGTCCACCCAGCAGCAGGGTATGAGACCAATGCCTTAAGTACCGTTGTGGATGTAAACACCCTCTCCAGGACAGCGTTGGGCTGGGCTCGCCGGCTCTCTCCAGCCTGAATCTGAAGTATGTTGGCACAGGGCTTGGCTACTAGCCTAAACACACACACACAGCACCAGAGAGAGAGAGCAATATTAAACATGGACACAGGGTTGGCTCTACAGTACCTACAGTTCTCCAGAAACCTCAGCAGAGAAGATCATGGCTTTCACCAGGGGCCTATTCCACAAACAGACACGGCGCCTTCACAGTTTACCCACAAATGTACTGTATGTGCAGCGGGTGTGTGTGTGTGTGTAAGAGAAAAGCAGTTAGAATGAGAAAGGGTTGTGGAGGAAAACAGACAGTCGGAGGGAGAGTATGAGGAGGAATGTAGCACCAACTCTAAACAGAGGAGGCTGATGAGCTGTCATGTGAGAGGGCGGTGGGTCAAGAGGAGAAAGCTCCTTGCTGAGAGTGAGACAGACACTAACCAGCAAACTGAGGTCTATCACAAGACCTCCCCGACCTCAGTGTACTGCCTCTATGACCCATTCAAACAACATTCACTTCCTTCCTATCACACAATCCAATGTACTACCTAGGCCTAAACATATGCCCAGCTAACATTTCAGAAAGCATCTGTTCAGGAGAGGCCTTGCTATGCAGAGAATTCAAATTACCTATTTGGATAAGCAGACAGCCAACATCCAATTCTACTGTGGTACACAGAAGAGAACACCAGTAGTGCATATCATCAATAATCTTGTGTTTCCATTTCTTCACCCTCATTTACAATAATCTGAAATCATATGGATAGTTAATAGAAAGCAGATGGGGCCGTAGGCAGCCTAGTGATTAGAGCTTTGGGCCAGTAACCAAAAGGTTGCTAGATTGAATCCCCGAGATGACAAGGTAAAAATCTATCGTTCTGTCCCTGAACAAGGCAGTTAACCCACTGTTCCTAGGCCGTCATTGTAAATAATAATTTGTTCTTAACTGACTTGCCTAGTTAAATAAAGGTTAAATAAAATACAAATATGGATACACACTGACTATTCACTTTTACCAGTTCCTTTGCTTATTTCACATCAAAACATTCAAAAAGGGACACAAAGATAAGGACTTTGAAAGAAAAGGACACAAAGAGAAGAGCCATTTTAGACGTTAGAGATGCACACAATATAATCCAATGGACATGTCACTTGCAGCAGTCAATTTGCGTGAACTTCGTCCCTCTACAAAGATTAGCATCAGTGCAGCTGACCAAATTACTCGCGAGATTGTATTTATTGGTTACAGAGATTACTCAAAACCTGGTTACTAAGTGACTGTATGGCGTTTAATAGAACACAGGTAAATGAAGCCAGAAGGGTTACTGCTTCTCTCACACCAGTAAACTACCCTTCAGGTTAAACAAGACACCTATGATACAAACGTTGTATACTCAGTGGCTATTCGTAGCCTACTGTTGGCCTACACACAGTAGCATACTAATAGTATTTTCCACAATAGTGTTTGTGTCAATAGTCTAAATCATATAGACTAGAGTAGTGTTGGGAACCTATCATCAGAAAACAATGCCTCCTTATAGGCCTATCATAGCCCAAGGGTAGTTCGCTAATTAGTTCCTCTGACTGGTGCTTACTAAGCGCGCGCGCGCGCACACACACACACACACACACAAACACACACACACACACACACAATCAGTTTAGCCAAGGACTTGGCCTTGGTTTATACCGCTAAATCTTTGACACATATCAAATGCGGAAATCTTTTGTTTACAAAAACAAGTCAATACACGTTACTTTGTTACATAGCCTACCTCTCAAATAACACCCTGACAGCCAACACGCCAAAAGCAAGCGGTAAGCATGAGAGTAGCTGGTCAGCTCTGGGGTACTCCTCTCCTGGTGGTGGGTGCTCGAGTTCCGCCCAAGTAACATTCGGTGGAAGCCAGAAACTCTCACTCCAAAACCAAGCGGAGAGCGAATTCATTTTGTGGTGATGCCGGTCCTTCTCAGAACAAAAAAAACAAACAATATGTTGTGTGTAGCTGTGCGAGGGAGAATCCACCTGTTTCATGCACTACTTTAGTAGACTTCCCATAAGTGTGTGGAGCTAGAGAGTATGCTACTCCTGGATAAGTTGAGGAAGTAGGCTAGGTGCGCAATGTCACCTCCTTCTTCCCCAGCACCATCAGCTCACTGGCATTTTTGGAAACTCTCATTCCCATGAGACCGCGTAGTCACGACGACACATTACAGGTAACGCCCATAACTGGCAACGCCCACGATGTGTCAGAGTTTGAGCATCCCTTTGTGTGTCATGAATTGCATAATAACTAGTTTACGCAAAACTAAAAACAATAATGTTAGTAATACTTTAAGAAACAAAAAAATACAAAATATGGAGAGAGGCAGCAAAACGTTGGGTGTTTTCACATATAGTCCACAACATAATAACCGATCTCAGTCCTCTTTAAAGAGAACTCTGGGGTAAAAAGAACAATAACTCAGTTATCTTTGTACTCACACTGCATTTGCCTTTGAATAAGGACTCAACTCTTGCCAGTTCACTTCACATATTTGTGGTCCAGTCCTATTTGCATTCACATTGCTATGTTTAGAAAGGAACCAATATATTTCTCCAACATTCACTCGATGCAATCAAGGTTTTTACAAAGTAAAGGACAAGCCATTCCATCAGAACGTGTAATCAGAAAGCTAGATATTGTACCTACTTATATTTGGAAGTTAATAGATTGCATTTAGTTAAAATTTGATAATTGTCATCAGAAGATACTATTAACATCTAAATACACTGCTCAAAAAAATAAAGGGAACACTTAAACAACACAATGTAACTCCAAGTCAATCACACTTCTGTGAAATCAAACTGTCCACTTAGGAAGCAACACTGATTGACAATAAATTTCACATGCTGTTGTGCAAATGGAATAGACAACAGGTGGAAATTATAGGCAATTAGCAAGACACCCCCAATAAAGGAGTGGTTCTGCAGGTGGGGACCACAGACCACTTCTCAGTTCCTATGCTTCCTGGCTGATGTTTTGGTCACTTTTGAATGCTGGCGGTGCTTTCACTCTAGTCTACAACCCACACAAGTGGCTCAGGTAGTGCAGCTCATCCAGGATGGCACATCAATGCGAGCTGTGGCAAGAAGGTTTGCTGTGTCTGTCAGCGTAGTGTCCAGAGCATGGAGGCGCTACCAGGAGACAGGCCAGTACATCAGGAGACGTGGAGGAGGCCGTAGGAGGGCAACAACCCAGCAGCAGGACCGCTACCTCCGCCTTTGTGCAAGGAGGAGCAGGAGAAGCACTGCCAGAGCCCTGCAAAAGGACCTCCAGCAGGCCACAAATGTGCATGTGTCTGCTCAAACGGTCAGAAACAGACTCCATGAGGGTGGTATGAGGGCACGACGTCCACAGGTGGGGGTTGTGCTTACAGCCCAACACCGTGCAGGACGTTTGGCATTTGCCAGAGAACACCAAGATTGGCAAATTCGCCACTGGCGCCCTGTGCTCTTCACAGATGAAAGCAGTTTCACACTGAGCACATGACAGACGTGACAGAGTCTGGAGACGCCGTGGAGAACGTTCTGCTGCCTGCAACATCCTCCAGCATGACCGGTTTGGCGGTGGGTCAGTCATGGTGTGGGGTGGCATTTCTTTGGGGGGCCGCACAGCCCTCCATGTGCTCGCCAGAGGTAGCCTGACTGCCATTAGGTACCGAGATGAGATCCTCAGACCCCTTGTGAGACCATATGCTGGTGCGGTTGACCCTGGGTTCCTCCTAATGCAAGACAATGCTAGACCTCATGTGGCTGGAGTGTCAGCAGTTCCTGCAAGAGGAAGGCATTGATGCTATGGACTGGCCCGCCCGTTCCCCAGACCTGAATCCAATTCAGCACATCTGGGACATCATTTCTCGCTCCATCCACCAACAACCACGTTGCACCACAGACTGTCCAGGAGTTGGCGGATGCTTTAGTCCAGGTCTGGGAGGAGATCCCTCAGGAGACCATCCGCCACCTCATCAGGAGCATGCCCAGGCGTTGTAGGGAGGTCATACAGGCACGTGGAGGCCACACACACTACTGAGCCTCATTTTGACTCGTTTTAAGGACATTACATCAAAGTTGGATCAGCCTGTAGTGTGGTTTTCCACTTTAATTTTGAGTGTGACTCCAAATCCAGACCTCCATGGGTTGATAAATTGGATTTCCATTGATTATTTTTGTGTGATTTTGTTGTCAGCACATTCAACTATGTAAAGAAAAAAGTATTTAATAAGATTATTGCTTTCATTCAGATCTAGGATGTGTTGTTTAAGTGTTCCCTTTATTTTTTTGAACAGTATATTATTTGTAAAAAAATAAAATAGCAAATTAATAACTGCAGATTAAATAATACTATAATTGAAAACTGAACACCCAATGTAGGCTTCTGTCCCTAGAATAGAATTGACTTTGTACCATATGTTGTGATTCTCACCAAATATGTTGACTTCTCACACTATTCAAACCCCACAATCGAATAAACAGTTTATGAAGCTCTCTTAGTCGATTGAAAACATATAGATTTTTTTTTATCTGACAATAGCTAATCAACAGCACACTTTTTTTCGCGAACGTGCACATCGTCGTCTTCTCTCGTTTGTGGCACCAATGTTTTTTTTCTTACCTTTATTTAACTAGGCAAGTCAGTGAAGAACAAATTCTTATTTACAATGAGGGCCTGGCAAAAGGCCTCCTGCGGGGATGGGGGGCTGGGATTAAAAAATATATACAGTTGAAGTTGGAAATTTACATACACTTAGGTTGGAGTCATTAAAACTCGTTTTTCAAACACTCCACTAATTTCTTGTTAACAAACTATAGTTTTGGCAAGTCGGTTAGCACATCTACTTTGTGCATGACAGAAGTAATTTTTCCAACAATTGTTTACAGACAGATTATTTAATTTATAATTCACTGTATCACAATTCCAGAAGTTTACATACGCTAAATTGACTGTGCCTTTAAACAGCTTGTAAAATTCCAGAAAATGATGTCACGGCTTTAGAAGCTTCTGATAGGCTAATTGACCTCATTTGAGTCAATTGGAGGTGTACCTGTGGATGTATTTCAAGGCCCACCTTCAAACTCAGTGCCTCTTTGCTTGACATCATGGGAAATTCAAAAGAAATCAGCCAAGACTTCAGAAAAAAAATTGTAGACCCCCACAAGTCTGGTTCATCCTTGGGAGCAATTTACACACACCTGAATGTACCACGTTCATCAGTACAAACAATAGTATGCAAGTATAAACACCATGGGTCCACACAGCCGTCATACCGCTCAGGAAGAAGACGCGTTCTGTCTCCTAGAGATGAACGTACTTTGGTGCGAAAAGTGCAAATCAATCCCAGAACAACAGCAAAGGACCTTGTGAAGATACTGGAGGAAACAGGTACAAAAGTATCTATATCCGCAGTAAAACGAGTCCCATATCGACATAACGTGAAAGGCCTCTCAGAAAGGAAGAAGCCACTGCTCCAAAACCGCCATAAAAAAGGCTAGACTACGGTTTGCAACTGCACATGGGGACAAAGATCATACTTTTTGGATAAATGTCCTCTGGTCTGATGAAACAAAAATAGAACTGTTTGGCCATAATGACCATTGTTATGTTTGGAGGAAAAAGGGGGAGGCTTGCAAGCCGAAGAACACCATCCCAACCGTGAAGCACGGGGGGTGGCAGCATTATGTTGTGGGGGTGCTTTGCTGCAGGAGGGACTGGTGCACTTCACAAAATAGATGGCATCATGAGGATGGAAAATGATGTGGATATATTGAAGCAACATCTCAAGACATCAGTCAGGAAGTTAAAGCTTGGTCACAAATGCGTCTTACAAATTGACAATGACCCCAAGCATACATCCAAAGTTGTGGCAAAATGGCTTAAGGACAACAAAGGCAAGGTATTGGAGTGGCCATCACAAAGCCCTGGCCTCAATCCCATAGAAAATTTGTGGGCAGAACTGAAAAAGCGTGTGCGAGTGAGGAGGCCTACAAACATGACACAGTTACACCAGCTCTGTCAGGAGGAATGGGCCAACATTCACCCAACTTATTGTGGGAAGCTTGTGGAAGGCCACCCGAAACGTTTGACCTAAGGTAAACAACTTAAAGGCAATGCTACCAAATACTAATTGAGTGTATGTAAACTTCTGACCCACTGGGAATGTGATGAAAAAAATAAAAGATGAAAGAAATCATTCTCTCTACTAGTATTCTGACATTTCACATTCTTACAATAGAGTGGTGATCCTAACTGACCGAAGACATGGAATTTTTACTTGGATTAAATGTCAGGAATTGTGAAAAACTGAGTTCAAATGTATTTGGCTAAGGTGTATGGAAACTTCCGACTTCAACTGTATATAGGACAAAACACACATCACGACAAGAGACGCCACAACACTACATAAAGAGAGACCTAAGACAACAACTTAGCATGGCAGCAACACCACATGACAACAACATGGTAGCAACACAACATGGCAGCAGCACAACATGGTAGCAGCACAAAACATGGTACAAACTTTATTGGGTACAGACAAAAGCAAGAAGGTAGAGACAACAATACATCACGCAAATCAGCCACAACTGTCAGTAAGAGTGTCCATGATTGAGTCTTTGAATGAAGAGATGGAGATAAAACCTTCCAGTTTTAGTATTTATTTTTTTTGCAGCTCGTTCCTGTCGCTAGTTGTAGCACACTGAAAAGAGGAGCGACCCAGGGATGTATGTGTTTTGGGGACCTTTAACTGAATGTGATTGGCAGAATGGGTGTTGTCTTTAGAGGATGAGGGCTGCAGTAGGTATCTCAGAGAGGGCCGAGTGAAGCTTAAGAGGGTTTTATAAATAAGCATGCGACAGGTATACAGAGATGACCAGTTTACAGAGGAGTATAGAGTGCAGTGATGTGTCCTATAAGGAGCATTGGTGGCAAATCTGATGGCCGAATGGTAAAGAACATCTAGCCGCTCAAGAGTGTTTTCTGGTCTGTAGAGTTTAAACCACTTTGTAAGGTTCAGCTCACGCTATATGTCAGGATGGTCTAATGTACATTTTGTTAGCGAGTCTTTTTAAGACATCTGGCCAAAGGGGGTATTCCGTCATGCTGACATGAACTCTGAGCTCACTTGGGCATGGCTACTGACTGGGCACAAGTTTATATGAAAAGCAATTATCTCATTTAGAAGGCTAAAATCACATTGCTATCTTCACAAAAGTATTTTCATATTTAATCATATATTTTAAACAACATTTGATACATAGGATGTGTACACTTTCAGAGTTACAGTAACTTTGTCATACTGTCCTTAATGACATCACAAAATAATAAACCATATGACAGGATTGTTCTTTAGATCCTAACGGACCGTTCTTACCATTCCTGTCTTATGAATATTGTTCCAAAGTTAATTCTTTGGCCGTTAGAGTTTTTGGCAGCAAAGGTCTTCTGTAGATAAAGGAATTTCTTTCCCAATACTGCAGAGCAAGGAAGGAGAGTTTCTGCAAACTATTTATGACCGGCTGTTAAGTCATAAAACCGGCCCAACTCCCCCTCTCCTCTCCTGTGGGAGAGTGGGGGTCTGGCTATCTGTCAGCCATGTGCCAAGTTGATCTGGCACCTCTGATCCTCACCAAGGAGAAAGAGTCATGACACTCTATAGCACCTTACGGTCAGATGCCAAGCAGTTGCCATACCAGGCGGTGATGCAACTGGTCGGGATGCTGTCAATGGTGCAGCTGTAGAACCTTTTGAGGATCTGTGGACCCATGCCAAATCTTTTCAGCCTCCTGACGGGGAATCAGTGTTGTCATGCCCTCTTCACAACCATCTTGGTGTGTTTGGACCATTATAGTTCATTGGTGATGTGGACACCAAGGAACTTGAAACTCTCGACCCGTTCCACTTCAACCCCATCGATGTTAATGGGGGCCTGATTGGCCCTCCTTTTCCTATAGTCCACGATCAACTCGCTTGTCTTGCTCACATTGAGAGGCTGTTGTCTCGTTATTGTCCTAGCACCACACTGTCGGGTCTCTGACATCCTCCCTATAGACTGTCTCATCGTTGTCGGTGATCAGGCCTACCACTGTTGTGTCGTCAGCAAACTTAATGATGGTGTTGGAGTCGTGCTTGGCCACACAGTCGTGGGTGAACAGGAAGTACAGGAGGGGACGAAGCACGCATCCCTGATGGGTCCCAATATTGAGGATCAGCATCGCAGATATGTTGTTACCTACCCTTACCACCTGGGGGCGGCCCATCAGGAAGTCCAGGATCCAGTTGTAGAGGGAGGTGTTTAGTCCTAGTGTCCTTAGCTTAGTGATGAGCTTTGTGGGCACTATGGTGTTGAACGCTGAACTGTAGTCAATGAACAGCATTCTCATATAGGTGTTCCTTTTGTCCAGGTGGGAAAGGGCAGTGTGCAGTGCAATTGAGATTGCGTCATCTTTGGAACTGTTAGGGCGGTATGCGAATTGGAGTGGGTCTAGGGTATCCGGCATTATGGTGTTGATGTGAGCCATGACCAGCCTTTCAAAACACTTCATGGCTACCGACGTGAGTGCTACTGCGCGGTAATCATTTTGGCAGGTTACCTTAGTGTTCTTGGGCACAGGGATAATGGTCTGCTTGAAACATGTTGGTATTACAGACTCAGACAGGGAGAGGTTGAATATGTCAGTGAAGACACTTGCCAGTTGGTCAGCGCATACTCGGAGTACACGTCCTGGTAATCCGTCTGGCCCTGCGGCCTTTGAATGTTGACCTGTTTAAAGGTCTTGCTCACATCGGCTACGGAGAGCATGATCACACAATCGTCCGGAACAGCTGGTGCTCTCATGCATGCTTCAGTGTTGCTTGCCTCGAAGCTAGCATAAAAGGCATTTAGCTCATCTGGTAGGCTCGCGTCACTGGGCAGCTCGCCTCTGGGTTTCCCTTTGTAGTACGTAATATTTTTCAAGCCCTGCCACATCCGGCGAGCATCAGAGCCAGTGTAGTAGGATACAATCTTAGTCATGTATTGATGCTTTGCCTGTCTGATGGTTCATCTGTGAGAGAGAGAAAAGGGGGCAGTATGATGCTGGCCCTTCAGGCCAGGGTTCAGTGGAGATCGCTGGAATGAGGACACTAATAAAGGGGGTAGGCAGGCCTATATGAAATTGAGTTCTTCCTCTGTCTAATATTGACGCAGGCTTATACCTTATTGTCACTTCCTCGACTAGCACAGAAAAAAGGGGTTTGGTAGTGGGTTAATGAAGATATTTAGATTGTTGAAGAAAGGATAAAAAAAATTGGTTTTGTTTGGGATTCATGCATTCATTATTAAGAAGGGATTTTTTGAGATGACTTAGTCTTGAGTTTTTCTAGCGATAGTTCTACAAAATCTCATCATAAGACACTCCCAAATGGTTCAACTGGGAAATTAATTGAAGTGACCTTGTTCTTTTTCCTAGTTTTTTTTGTTCATACTATTCTGTAGGCCTATGTATAAGAGCACTCTTGCTTTTCTACCTCTTTTGCTTTTCTACCTTTTCTCACAGGATACTTCCAGGAAATATAAAAACATATATTGTGTGTCTCCAGCATAAAGACAATACAGTATAAGTTGTATAAAAGTGGACATTGATGAGATTTTATTGATCTGATAGGGCCTAATACAGATTTAGTTACATGTTTAAGGGTAACCACATGACCTGACTAGAACAAACTGGGCCCTAGTTCAACCCTTTAATTAGGTTCCATATTTTCTCCACTCCAGGTCACATCACATGGTCAGAAAAAACTTGGGTCCCTACAGGAAATATTTTATTAACTCCCTTCTTCATTTATACTCATCTGTACATGGATGATCAAACGTATCCATTCAGTCTAGGAGGAAAAACGTTGTAGTACTGTGGAAGTCACAGTACTTGGTTGTCACACACACACACACCAGAGTAGCAGTATTATCCTGGGGGTATTTACGTTTTATTTTTTTCATTCTGTTTTGGTCACAGTTCTCTAGGTTGTCCTTGAGACTGTGTAGTTTCATGTTTTATTAGTTGAATGTACAGGATACACATGGTATACACTGTCCAATGAAATGCTTACTTGCAGGTTCCTTCTCGACAATGCAACAACAATAAGAAATAATAAAATGTTTTAGCATAAGTATAATAAAATAATGCACAATTTATATTACAATATTTACACATGTATCAGGGAAGTGTACTGGCAGTATTTCCCTCATTCATGGATTTCCTAGATTAGTCTCTGTGGTTTTGCTAAATCCCTTTTATTATTCTGTCCCATTCTGAACTTCTGGCAAAGCCTCCTAACCTTTGTAATGTCACACCACATTAGTTCAGTGTATTAGTTGCATTCTCCACTTCTAACATTACACCAGTTTATATTATGTCATACTCCACATCATTTGTTTCTGTTAATTCTATGTCCTGCTTTCATTGTCAACAGTACCCCTTTCAGAGCTCAAAATGTTGCCACATAATTTATCCTTATGGAAACATATGGTCAGCATGGAGTTAAATTAAAGGGAAATGGCAGTGCCCTACTTGGCATATCAAGGGCACACACACACAGACACACATACACACACACACACACACACACTCAGAAACTCATACACTCACACACTACCCACTCTCACACAATCTCACATTGGAAGGTCCTATTGTTAGGCTAAGCCCCCATTTCTACATCAGTACCAACTGGCCTGGGAGCAGCTCATTCCCTGAACAAAACCTCCCTCTGTTTCAGTATGCAGCTGCAGCTTCCGAGATGCCCTAGTCAGATTCATGACCTAGTGTGGAAAGACTGGGACCCTCCAACATGAAGAGGGGGGACTATTTGTGACAATTATTGTTTTGATCTGGATGACCTCTATCATTAGATTTTGACTACCCTCAAGGTAATCAACCAGTCATTTTTACTGTACCAGTGGTTCTTTTCCTAACATGCCTTGGAAAATAGCTTGGCAGTCTGATGGATAGTCTTTGTTATTGCATTTGATGTCCCCCTCTTCAGATGGACTATTCCATTTCGCATCTGAAAAATCAGATAGTTGGAAAGAATTCTTCATGCCAGGGACTGCTGTAGCCCCAGCACTGATAATAGCAGAGAACACCTGACCTGAGGTAATATCACATTATTATATGTTTTGAAATGTAATGTACTTATATAGGCTTTATTATTTTCAATTATTATCCTTTCATTTTTAATTCCTTTCATAGAATTGTAATACAACATATCTTCATAAAGTCCTCAATGTATGTTGTATGCACATTCATTTCACATTCAATTACATTTTTCAGTCTTGTGCTTCATATGTTATGTTATTGATTTCTTCTTCTGCTATGATATCTTGTCAATATTTTATTCTCAAGTTAGCTCATCTCTCACCCCAAACTGTTTGCAAAGTCACTGTACTCATATGAAATGATAATGTATCCTTTTTTGCAGATAAGCAAATGGATCATCAGGAGCTGAAAGAACCCATGAAGGTCTCACTCATTAAAGGTGAGTGAGACCTTCTCTTTATTCTTATTACATGTAATTGGACAGATTATAATAACTGACCGGGATCTGTTAGATCAGTTCTGATGTCTCTAACCAGTCACCTCCTATTCTATTACTGACTTGTGCAAGTCATCCCGGACCTCGTTGCCGAGTGAGGAGGAAAGGGTCAAAGAGAGAGAGACTTTGTAAAGGAAAGACTGGGTGTGGAAACAGGACATTTAAGAGCTCACATTGCTATAAAAGGCATTGTGTTTAGGGCCACAGTTCTCTGGTTTCAAGTGGAATCAAACCGTAATCTTAAGGAGCCTTTAATACATTAGGGATCAACTCAAATGACTGTTAAATGACAGTATTGACATTTAGGTTGACAGGATTGACAACCAATTCTAACAAGAGAATAACATTTGAGAGAGGACACTGGAGTACCTTGTGTATGTTCCTGATGCATGTCTGTGAGTGAATCAATTGTGCATGATCAATTAATTAGTAATGCCACTAGTCACATAGGCTATACAGAACACATTGGCTATTCACCATAACAACAATAACACATTTGACTTTAGGGTTATCTTTTTTCCCAGTTTATAGTGTAAATCTCATCAGAGCTTTATATTATGAAGTTACCCTTCTAACATAGGAATCATTATACCTGCAGTACATTCTGTAGCTGTAATCCAAAGCATCAGGCCTAGACCAGAAGATTTCTTTGTGAGTGTTAATGTATACAAATACAGTACCGATCAGGGAATCATGAAGCCTCTGACTCAGTTTTGAATGGCTGCCACAATGGTAGCGGGCTTAGACATTAGGGTGGATTGAGCATGACGGCTATAGCCTTCAGCATGATGAGATGTAAAAATAGAAAAAGGGTTAGAAGGATTCTCATTGCATTCATTCTGTGGTGCCTATGAGGGAACGTAATGGTCGATGAACCAGCAAGTCGGAGAAATATTTTTAGACGTAGAAAGGAATATTCCATAGTTGTGTTTTTTCATCCGGCATCATTTGATGACACCAAATATCCCAAGAATTAATGGCCTACCATGATGTGTCAGTGAGAGATAAACCTTTAACATAGGGATGTCAACAAAAAAATACATTCCGGGGGCCGTGTTCGGTTTTTAACGAGATCCGGAGGGCCGCACTGAAAATTGGTTATATTTCCTCGTGGTCAGAATTTGCATAGCGAGCTGAACACAGTCAGGAAACGGTATGGTAGGTCCATTATAATTTGTACACAGTTTCAATTTGGTTTTAGTTATTTTAAATTAAATAGAGTTTTTTATTTGTATTTTTTTGGGCCCACAGGCCATATGTTTGACACCCTTGCTCTAACACATCCTGTTACTATCGGACACATTCTCTCACACACACAGCCTCTCTATCTCTCTCCCTCTCTTGCTTTCTTTCTCTCTCTCTATCTTGCTTTCTCTCTCTCTTGCTTCCTCTCTCTCCCTCTCTCTTGCTTTCTCTCTCTGTTTCTATCGCTCTCTTACAGACACTGACACATTTAACCTCACTCAGCTCCTCACGAAGAATCCATTTCCTCAGAGAAACACACACAGCGAAACTCACTCAGCTCCTGACATATGCTCCGCGCAAACATCCATACACACACCTACACACGTTCTTATGCTCATTCAGCCATTTACAGACATGCACACACATGCACACACACACACATGCACTCTCTCAGATAGAGGCCAGAGCATTCCTCCCTGTCTTCACACACAGTGGGAGGTCATGTGCCTGAACAGGGGGGGGGGGGCACCACCAGCCTCCAGCAGACTCTAAACACTGCTTTGTTTATGGACATTTATTAGCATAACTAACATCTCTGATTAGTTCTCTGGTGTGATGTCAAAGCTAATATTCCACAGTAACGTTTGCACATGTGTATTTAAATGAGCTAGCGAGTGTGAGAGGTTGTGTGTGCATGTATGTAATCTGAAACACCCATATTGTTAGTTTCTGCACTGATACAGTGTCTGCCACAGTGATGTCATAGCCCTCTGATATCTCCATTTATGGTGCACAGGCTCCATCTGTTATGGCGTCTTGTTTTGGCCTCTGCCAAATGCTTGATCTAGGATGAGGTCGACTCTTTTTACAGCCCTGGCAGATTAGAAGAAGAGTTTTAGCTGGGTTTTATTCCGTCTATTTTGAGAGAGAGTTATGCGTTGCTTTCTCTACGAGTCATCTTTTCGACCTATGAAACCATAGTCAGTAGAGGTCATTGCTTTGAAACTGTGAGAAATGTGATTACTTTGAGGGTACATCAAAGGGCTTGACTACTATAAGTGCCCGCTAATATAAGGGGACCCCAATACATGAGTTCAGATGACATTATTAATTATTCTATTTTTGGGATGTAATTAGTTTATGTAATAGTCAAATTTTTGGTTATCTTGGGAAATTATCTCACATTTCATCCATGGCTAAATGTAATCTGTTGGCAGGAAGTGGGGAGGCAAAATAGTCCAGAGAGTCAGACATTCAGTCAAGTTTGACATTAGCTTTGGAATCTCGCAAAGGCCTAACGAGGGTCATAGAAAGTACCAGACCACATGTGGCTAATGTCAGTCATTTATAATTTTATGAGAATATTTGTCCTCTTTTGCCCCTACTGTAGATACAGTGGATTGGGAAAGTATTCAGACCCCTTGACTATAGCCTTATTCTAAAATTGAATAAATCGGGAAAAACAGCAAAAACAGGCTTTTGAAATTTTTGCACATTTATAAAATATTAAAAACAGAAAGGCCTTAGTGTAAGTATTCAGACCCTTTGCTATGAGACTCGAAATTGAGCTCAGGTGCATCCTGTTCAGTGGTGTAAAGTACTTAAGTAAAAAGACTTTAAAGTACTAAGTAGTTTTGGGGGGTATCTGTACTTTACTTTACTATTTCTATTTTTGACGACTTTTACTTTTACTCCACTACATTCCTAAACAAAATAATGTACTTTTTACTCCTTACATTTTCCCTGACACCCAAAAGTACTAGTTACATTTTGAATGCTTAACAGGACAGGAAAATTGTCTAATGCACGCACTTATCAAGAGAACATCCCGTGTCATCCCTACTGCCTCTGATCTGGCAGACTCACTAAACACAAATGCTTCGTTTGTAAATGATGTCTGAGTGTTGAAGTGTGCCCCTGGCTATCCGTTAATTAAAAAAATATAGAAAATTGTGCCATCTGGTTTGCTTAATTTAAGGAATTTGAAATGATTTATACTTTTACTTTTGATACTTAAGTATATTTTAGCGATTACATTTACTTTTGATACTTAAGTACATTTAAAACCAAATACTTTTAGACTTTTACTCAAGTTGTATTTTACTGGGTGACTTCCACTTTTACTTGAGTCATTTTCTTTTAAGGTATCTTTACTTTTACTCAAGTATGACAATTGGGTACTTTATCCACCACTGATCCTGTTTCCATTGATCATCCTTGAGATGTTTCTACAACTTGATTGGAGTTCACCTGTGGTAAATTCAATTGATTGGACATGATTTGGAAAGGCGTACACCTGTCTATATAAGGTCCCACAGTGCATGTCAGAGCAAAAATCAAGCCATGAGGTCGAAGGAATTGTTTGTAGAGCTCCGAGATAGGATTGTGTAGAGGCACAGATGTGGGGAAGGGTATCAAAACATTTCTGCAGCATTGAAGGTCCAAGAACACAGTGGCCTTCATCATTCTTAAATGGAAGAGGTTTGGAACCACCAAGACTCTTTCTAGAGCTGGCCCCCAGGCCAAACTGAGCAATCGGAGGAGAAGGGCCATGATCACGGACGTGACCAAGAACCCAATGGTCACTCTGACAGAGGTCCAGAGTTCCTCTGTGGAGATGGGAGAACCTTCCAGAAGGACAACCTTCCAGAAGGCCAGACGGAAGCCACTCCTTAGTAAAACGCACATGACAGCCCGCTTGGGGTTTGCCAAAAGGCACCTAAAGACTCTCAGACCATGAGAAACAAGATTCTCTGGTCTGATGAAACCAAGATTGAAACCAAGATTGGCCTGAAAGCCAAGCGTCACGTCTGGAGGAAACCTGGCACCAACTGTACGGTGAAGCATGGTGGTGGCAGCATCATGCTGTGGGGATGTTTTTCAGTAGCAGAGGCTGGCAGATTAGTCAGGATCGAGGGGAAGATGAACGGAGCAAAGTACTGCGAGGTTCTTGATGGAAACCAGCTCCAGAGCGCTAAGGACCTCAGACTGGGGTGAATGGGTAACGACCCTAAGCACACAGCCAAGACAATGCAGGAGTGGCTTCGGGACACGTATCTGAATGTCCTTGAGTGGCCCAGACGGAGCCCGGACTTGAACCTGATCTAACATCTCTGGAGAGACCTGAAAATAGCTGTGCAGCGACGCTCCCCATCCAACCTGACAGAGCTTGAGAGGATCTGCAGAGAAGAATCGGAGAAACTCCCCAAATACATGTGTGCCAAGCTTGTAGAATCATACCCAAGAAGACTTGAGGCTGTAATCCCTGCCAAAGGTTCTTCAACAAAGTACTGAGTAAAGGGTCTGAATACTTATGTAAATGTATTAGTTCAGTTTTTTATATTTTATACATTTGCAAAAAATTGGGTATTTGTCATTATGGGGTATTGTGTGTAGATTAATGAGGGGGGAAATTATTTTATCAATTTTAGAAGAAAGCTGTAACGTAAAAAAATAGGGAAATGTCTCGGGGCCTGAATACTTTCCGTGTGCACTGTAAGTCTCCACCCTGTCATGTTGGTCTGTCCTCTGCTGAACACTGTATTTACCTCCATTCCTTCCCAGATGAGATGAACCGATCCAACATGGGAACAAGTGACTCAGAGAAAGTCATCAAGCATCTGAACGAGGAGCTTCATGAGGCCCAGGAGCTCTCCAACACAGGAAAACTGAAATGCATGGAACTGCAAGGTAATGGAAAAGCTTTGGGAATGACACTCACAGAACAGTGGATTATAATATAATAGTAATATATGCCTTTTATCCAAAGCGACTTACAGTCATTACCCAATACTGTATAAAGTGAAAAGAGCAGGCACAAGCATACACACCTTCACACAACAGCTGCAGCAGTGAATGTTCATAGTTAACTTATTGTCTTATTTGTGTCATACATTATAGGTCTCCTGGAGGAGGAGAGGAGAGCCAACAAGCAGCAAGCTGACGAGTCTGCAAAACAGTTGAAACTCCTACACGGTAGCTATAGACCAAAGTGTGTGTGTGTTTGAAGTTGCCTTCGATCTTCCTTACTGGAATTACTTTTGGGGTGTGTGAGAAATGTGTAGGAATGTGTGTGGGTAGAGCTGGGTTTTTGTTTGTATGCGTGACTATTCATGAATCTAGGCTACTGTATATGTGGTTAAAGTTTGTGTAGTTGTGTTGTTGGTTCAGTCCTGTGAGATAGAGAGCTTCACCGCCTTTTGGATGTCTTTTGTTGGTGCAGTTCTGGACTGGCCTTGATTTCCACATCCAAAGACGTCTATGTTTGGTTCAGATTTTGTCCGAACTGGACCAGCCTTGATTTGGCCCAAACATAGACGTCTATAAATTACATATTTTAAACTTTCATTCAGAACCAAAAATGAGCTTCATTTCAACGTCTGGAAAATCGCTTTCATTCAGAACAGTGATGAGGATGTGACTAAGAAGGTGACCAGCGCTGTGGAGAGGGTGACGTCTGACTACCACTCCGGTTCATCCTCAGATGAGGATAGTGGCCTCAGGGAAATCGCCACACATAGCAGGTGATCTACCCAGCTGCTCCTTTGTGGCGTCCTCCAGTGCCCAAGCAGAAGAAGATGGGGCCCGGTAAAGGATATAACGGCCCTCCACATCCTCCTCACTATTTCTTCAGACCCCAATGCAGACCCACCCAGCCCTTCGGACACAATGGCTGGGTTCTGCCTGGCCAGAGACGGGGGCATGGATACTGGGGTGGCACTCCAGGCCTGACTTACTGTTAGGGACCACTGTAGCAAGTGTTGACGTTAGTATTAGCCTTTTCCATGTGCCCAGGTTTCCTGAGCTGTTGAGGGTAACCACTAGAGCAAGCAATAGTTCATGGGTGGCAGGTAGCCTAGCGGTTAAGAGCGTTGGGCCAGTAACTGAAAGGTTGCTGGTTTGAATCCTTGAGCTGACTAGGTGAAAATCTGTTGATGTGCCTTTGAGCAGGGCACTTAACCCTAACTGCTCCTGTAAGTCACTCTTAGACAGTCTGCAAAATGACAAAAAATGTAAAATGTCAACAGAAAATGTACCTGATTTCAATGTATTTTAAACATGGAAAATATATTTTGCTGGGGCAGAACAGCAAAGACCAGCCCTGATATAACTCTTCTCATTCTTAAAAATTGTCCACTGTCTTCTGTGTGAGCAGGCCAGCTGCGACAGCTACAGGACGAGCTGGGGGTCCTTAGAGAACAGAAAGACAGCGCCTCCCTGAGTTCACAAGATGAACTGCACAGATCCCGAGAAGAAGTGAAGACGCTGCGTCGCACCCTTGATGCTGCCACCGCCGATTGGAAGCGGGAGGTCTCTACGGTCCAGGGTAACCTAGCAACCGTCTCCAAGGATATGGAGAAGTGGCGAGAGACAGCCAGCAAGTACGAGCGTGAGATTAACGGCCTGCAAGGTGACCTACAGCAGCAGAGCAAGCAGTGGCAGAAGGCTGCCGAGTCACAAGGTACCAGTGGTGTAAAGTTCTTAAGTAAAAATACTTTGAAGTACTACTTAAGTCGTTTTTTGGGGTATGTGTACTTTAATTTACTATTGACATTTTTGATGGCTTACTTTTACTTCACTACATTCCTGAAGAAAATAATGTACTTTTTATTCCATACATTTTCCCTGACACCCACAAGTACTTGTTACATTTTGAATGCTTAGCAGGACAGGAAAATTGTCTAATTCACGCACTTAAAGAGAAAATCCCTGGCCATCCCAACTGCATCTAATCTGGCGGACTCATTAAACACATGCTTTTTTTATGTCTCAGTGTTGGAGTGTGCCCCTGGCTCTCCAGAAAATCGTGCCATTTGGTTTGCTTAATATAAGGAATTTGAAATTATTTATACTTTTACTTTTGATACTTTGGAATATTTTAGCAATTACATTTACTTTTGATATGTAAAGTATATTTAAAACCAAATACTTTTT